>NW_015389359.1:95586-98634 GCF_001527695.2 Protobothrops mucrosquamatus
TTTTTTTCTGACTCTAATTACACAGGTCTATAAAACAGGAAGATCGCCTGGGAGCCCTGGAGAGCTGTATTACTTGGACAATAAACAAAGAGGAATTTTGAGAGTCGTGTGGTTCAGAAGAATGGAACACGAATGAACAATGGTAAAATCTTCAATAAAGGCACAAAACTTTCTGCTCCAGTGTGGTTCCTCCAGAACCTCTTTGGCCATTTCCATCAAAAGGCCTTTGAAAATAATAACATGCATCCTGTAAGGAGACTGCCCTCCCTCGCTGTCTTCTTTCTCACTCACCCCTTCCTGGTGATACTCTGTGTAACGTTCCAACAGAAAATCACTACTCACAGAGGCGGCTTGTAATTTCAAAGTGATTTCCTTCAATTACAGGCTGGGGTTTTATTTTAATGAAAAAATATGGGATGCTTGTATCCAGCAGTGACCTGATGGATTCCAAGGCTCAAGAAAAGGAAGGAGATGGAAAAAGTACACAGTTCTGATTCATATCGCCAGATCCTTTGCTTGCAGAAAACAAGGGAAAAAAATTATACATTTTTTTCCTAGTCAAACGCATCTTTTTTGATCCTTGCTCCAATTTTACCCTAATAAAACAGTATGCTTTATTATGGTAGCCAGTCTTTAAATTATTTTTCTTTGGTTAAGGCAGAAGCCTGCCACAAAACACTCAGAACCCCAGGATGTGTTCTAGCTATGTGGACAAATTCCCCAAATTCTCAGTAATGCCCATCTGGGAATTTAACAGAACAGAACAGAACAGAACAACAGAGTTGGAGGGGACCTTGGAGGTCTTCTAGTCCAACCCTCTGCTCAAACAGGAGACCCTATACCAGGGGTAGTCAACCTTGGCTCTTTTATGACTCGTGGACTTCAACTCCCAGAATTCCTGAGTCAGCTGACTCAGGAATTCTGGGAGTTGAAGTCCACGAGTCATAAAAGAGCCAAGGTTGACTACCCCTGCCCTATATCATTCCAGAGAAACGGCTGTCCAATCTTTTTCTTAAAAACCTGTGAAGATGGAAGGCAATCTAGCTAAAAGACAGCAGACTGGGAGAGACTGGCCTAGACTTGTGTTTCTCAACTTCAATGACATTAAGATGTGTGGACTTCAATTCCCAGAATGATTATTCAAACATCTTCAAGTTGCTGAGGTTGAGAAACACTGAGCCAGATACTGTAAATTGCTGGTTTAGTGGTCATTCCTTTGATTTTTGGTTGCTAAGCACCGTTCGTTATTGTCAATCTATTTTCCAAGGCGCCTGAAGGCAGGACAAGAAGCAACGGATGGAAACTAATCAAGGAGAGAAGCAACCTAGAACTAAGGAGAAACTTCCTGACAGTTAGAACAATTAATCAGTGGAACAACCTGCCTCTAGAAGCGGTGAATGCTCCAACACTGGAAGTTTTTAAGAAGAGACTGGACAGCCATTTGTCTGAAATGGTATAGGTTTCCTGCCTGAGCAGTGGGTTGGACTAGATGAGGTCCCTTCCAACTTCTTTTATTATTATTATTATTATTATTATTATTATTATTATTATTATTATTATTATTATTATTATTATTATTATTATTATTATCATCATCATCATCATCATCATCATCATCATCATCTCCTTTTATGGAGGCTAGGGCACATAGAACAAGAGAGCTATACCAGCTCAGAATGTTCTCAGACAGGAAAGGTTTGGCCGAGTGTCTAAAGCTAGTTGGAAGCTTAAGACCTGAAAACAACAGGACATGTGGAAATCACAGTGACTTCTAAGAGTAAGAAATTCTGGCAGCAGAGCTCTTGTAAAATACGGTAAGTCTAGAAGCTGTAAACAACCCTCTGTTTTGTATTGCAGGACATGGCATGAAAGAAAATGAGGTGGTAATCTTGCTAATGCTAAGCAGCGTTAGGTTTGATTTTGCACATCGCCCACAATGAAGGAAGAAAAAAATGGAAACTAAAAGAAAGAACATTCAAAGGCCCCAGTAACAGAATCAAGCTGAAATCTTACCCTAATTTTGCAATTTTCAAGATTGCTAGAATTTATTTTAGGATACTTTTTTTAGGATAGATAATGTTCCCATTTCTCTTTGGGTTTCCCTTTTCTTTTTAATCTTACCTGGTTTAAACAGCATATGTAACCTCATGAGAGAATGCATTCTATTCCCAGGTTCAAATTATAAATTAACCAAAAAAATTGACTTTGCCCAACATACTAAGCCAGACATTAACACTAACCAAACATAGCTGCTTACATAATGCATCAACAGGCAATAATTTTTGAGAACTGATTTGATAACCGCAGTATGTTAAGATATTTCACAGTAGCCTTGTCTCTATGTGGTGGCGTAAAGATGGATTAAACTCCCAGAATTCTCACTTAACGTGGTTTTAGGAGGCCCCAGGTTGGAGCGACCTGTCTGGTGTAAAGGAACAGGTGCCCTCCGAAACACCATGACACCTAAAGACAAATCTGGTGAGTTCCTCGCCACTTAGTAAACTCTAAAAAAGTTTAAAATGTATAAAAATAACATTAAGAACAAATTTTAACATCCTCTTTTACAACCTTCCCAAATTGAGTAAAATTTGCCTGATGTTTTTCTCCTGGTATTTGTTTTCATCCTAATGGAAACAAAAATTCAAAACAAAGGAACGGAGAATTGTAGAATTTGGGATCGTTATAAATTGCCGTTAGAGTGGGCATAGTTCAAGGCTCCTGTGAAATGGAGTTGAACCTCACTCCTGGTGATCATGTGGTCTTTGGGGAAAAAAAATATGGAAGTGGTTTTCCTTGGCTTCCTCTGGGAAGTCTTGTTCCCACAATTGTAGCTTTTCAATCCTGAGATTTTCTGTGGATGGGTCATTCAACAGGAATAGAGCTGTTGAATGTTTCAGGATCAGTCAAAGCTGGGTAAAACTACAGAATTCCTTAAGTAGATCTCAACTCCAACTCTGCACATCGGTATTGCTGGGTAGGGAATTCTGGGAGTTGAAGTCCACTCGGTTTAAAGTTGCCATGGTTAAAAAACACTGGCTTACATGGACA
>NW_015389359.1:100364-109334 GCF_001527695.2 Protobothrops mucrosquamatus
TTCTGTGGATGGGTCATTCAACAGGAATAGAGCTGTTGAATGTTTCAGGATCAGTCAAAGCTGGGTAAAACTACAGAATTCCTTAAGTAGATCTCAACTCCAACTCTGCACATCGGTATTGCTGGGTAGGGAATTCTGGGAGTTGAAGTCCACTCGGTTTAAAGTTGCCATGGTTAAAAAACACTGGCTTACATGGACATCTCCTATCCTTCTTTCTCTTTTTTGTAGGGGTTGTCTTGGCCTTCTTCCAGAATTTTTTAAAAATCTATTTTGGCCTCCAGCTCTAGGATTTTCTGGTGGTCTTCCATACAATTACTAACCACTTCACCTCTGTATTTAAGGTCAGCCAAAGTTAATCAGGTATTGCTTGTTATGTGGACTTAAACGATTTTAAAAACAGGAGGAAAACATACAGTTCAACCAGCAATTGGCCATGAGTTATTTGGAGTTATTTGGAGTTTTGAGCTCATCTTTTCTTTCTTCCTTACCCTGCTTTCTCCAATGAGTTAAACATTCTCAATGCTGCCTCCTTGCAAGACCCTCTGCTCTTTCCTGGCCTCTAACCTTACCTGGCATCAAACACAATGCAGCGCAACTTCCTTGCCGCACTGCTGCCAATGATCTCCATCTGCAGGTGGATTTCTCCTTGCACTTCCTCATCAGGGTCTATTTCCATGAGGTTCAACCAACCACTGTAGCCTAAGAACAGGAGCATGAAGAGAAGGGTGGGTGGGGGGACCAAATTTATAAGATAAGAACAACAGCAGAGCTTACCCTGCAGGGATGGTGCAAGGTGAGATTCAAGAAGATTATCAAACACTTTCTTGACAGTTCATTCCCATCCCATAGCTTGATTATCATCTATTGTTTAAAGTTTGATGCTGTCTTTCCTTCTACATTTCAAGATAGCATTCATTTGCTCCCTGCCACAGTTATATCACCCTGCAATCTGTGAGGTAGGATGGGCTGAAATAGAAAGTTCCTCCAGGAAAGTTTCTTGCTTATGATTTGGTTTACACACACTGCACAAAGTTGTGTATTGATTAATCTTGGGTCACTGAATAAGCCACCACAGGTTTGCACAAAATGGTAGCCTAATCCACTGCGGCATATAACCAGGTAGTCCTCGGCTTACAACCATTCATTTAGTGACCGTTTGATGTTACAATGGCACTGAAAAATGTGACATTACCATTTTTCATACTTATGTCCATCGCACCATCCCCACAGTCATGTGATCAAAATTTGGAGGCTTGGCAACAGGCATGTACTTTTGACGGTTGCAGAATCCTGGGATCATGTGATCCCCTTTTGTGACCTTCTGACAAGAAAAGTCAACAGGGAAGCCAGATTCATTTAACAACCATGTTACTAACCTAACAACTGCAGTGATTCACAACTGTGGTACGAAAGGTTGTAAAATGGGGCAAAGCTCATTTAACAACTGTCTTGCTTAACAACAGAAATTTTGAACTCAGTTGAGCTTGTATGTCGAGGACTACCTGCACAGTGTAATCAGACTTGCAGCATTCTGCTATTTTCACCAATTTCATTGCAATAAAAGTAGTTTTCACCTTCCTATGGAGTGGATTTCATGGTCTGATCTACCTAGTGGGGCTGACCAGGATTAAATACTATTTAAAATGTCTGGGGCTACTACTGGGTCTTCTGTGTTTTCCACAGGGCCGCTTAGAATTGTTCTTTTATGCTGAGACATCTCTAAGCAGGTCAATCTGTTCATCTTCCCCCCCCCCCCCCCATTAGCCTAAGACTTCCCACCTTCCAAATGGCCTGCATTTACACTGACCGAATTTGGTTGTTTTATCACTGAATAACAGCAGTGTGATCCGGAGGTGTGGCAGATCACAAATAGGGTGCTAGAAGCAGCCTTTGAACCCCAGGCTACATATGGACGACCCTTAATTAAGTTGAAATGACAAGCCAGCTTTGCACAATGTTGAAGGAGAGGATGGTGCCAAAGTGACAAATTCCTAGATGATTCAATTGGGCAGTTTTCTGAGTTCCTAGAGATCCTCTTCCAATCTGCTTAGGGGATTAAAATGGTTGATTCTTTATTTAAAACACCTGCATCCAGTCTTAATGAAACTGAATCTTTTTCAGCACTGTGGACCTCCTTTTGTTAGCAGCCAGTGTCGTTGTACAGCAGCCAAACACGTTGTATTGTATCTCGCCTTGTGGCTCATTTATTAGCGAAAAACCCAAAACCAACAGCTGCGGTCTCCCAGTGTGCTTCGCCTGGTTACCGAAGTGACTCATTTTCTGAATGATAAAGTGAACCATAAACTAAAAACAAAACACAAGGAGGGTTTGCAAAGCACATTAAACCACACGCACACATGCACACGTGCGGACACACACACACACACACACACAGAGGTATCTAGCTAAAGTTTATAGGAACCATGCGTAGCCCGTCTGCTCCCTTTTTAACTGACTTAATGGTGTTGTTTGAACACGGCCACTGTTTATCCTCAGTTGTTCCCCATTCTAATCCCACCTAAACTAGAAGGAAGTTGGGGTTACAGAAGGAAGAATGCTTATTCTCTTTTCTTGGAAAGGGAGGTTAAACAGGCAACATAACCTACCTAAAACCAGGAGACTGTGAGTTCTAGTCCTATCTTAGGCATGAAGCCAGCAGGGTGATTTGGGCCAGTTTCTCTCTCTCAGCCCTAGGAAGAAGGTAACAGCAAACCTCTTCCAAAAAAATATTGCAAAAAACACAACAAGGAAGGTCTAGGCCAGGGGTAGGCAGTCAACAAGTGTCAATACTGACTCCAAGACAGACTTAAAAATATCCAGCTGAGCTGACAAAATCCAGTGCCTGGTTAGGGCACATGTTGAACCCTAGCTGGTCAACCTGCTTTGTAATATTTTCAAACAGAGACTTGAACTGGAATCCTAAGAAGAGAATTTCTATGCCCCCTTCAAAAGAGCTTTCAAATTCAGCCCCAGCAACAGCTTTTCTAGCTGCAGAGAGAGAGAATTTCTCCCTGCCCTCATCTCAAAGATGAGTCAGTTTGCTTCCAATAGATCGTCCCAGATTCTTAAGCAGCTCACGTTCTCTCTTTAGCTCCTGTCTAGCATGGAAATGAGAAAAGAACTGAAATAAAATAAAATAAACATTCTGTGCACAATAAGAGGGAGTCCTGCTAAAAAAAAGTGTCTTCCCTTTTCTGCTGTGGTCCAGATTGCTGCTGAAAAACAGAGAATGACAGATCATCCAGAACTGGGAGGAAAAATAAAAGAAAAAACAGGAGATCCTGCTCTGAAGAAGTTATGGCAATTAAGACTATTTGCAGCTCTAAAGATTCTTGGTCAGCTTTGACTGAGAAGAGAGGCCACAGGAGTTTACGTTACGTAGCATTTAAATCAGCACTGACATAGTGAAGACAGCAAGAATACAGAAACTGAGTGGTCTAGAATGGTGTTTCTTGGCAGCTTGAAGATGTGTGGACTTCAACTCCCAGATTTCCCCAGCCAGCATTCCCCAGTACTCAGCTCAGGGGGATTAAGAATTCCACTGAATTCTGTGTTGGTTTAACTGCACTTGGAATGTTGGGTCCTATTCTGAGCAATGAGTACAAGCAATGAGTACAAGCTGAAACAAGACCACACAAAATAAGGAAAATCTAAACAATAAGCAAGACAGGACACCACAAGTCTAGGTTCACGCACAACAAAGTTAAAATAGGATTTTGTATTCAGTGCATTGTGAGAACCCTATCATTAGCTTAGCACAAAGGATGAACCAGAAGATCCAATGAAGACGTAATATGGAGCACAGGATGTTCTGTGATGCCCACGTTTTGTCTGATTAACTTGGATTTAGCAAGTTACTGTGAACTCATCCAATAAATCTAGCTGTTGTCAAAAGCTAATGATTTTCCTCCCCTCTTCTGAGCTACAGCCTCTCCAGCCAGCTATAACCATGATACCCCTGGATGAAGTGAGATGAGGTGAGTGTCTCCAAGCTTTTCAGCCTGCCTCTTTATTCAGGCAAATTAATTAGATTTGGAGCTTGCAAGCAAAAAGGTAAAGGCAAGGGTTTCCCCTGTCCAATTGTGTCCGACTCTAGGGGGCATTGGTCATCTTCATTTCTTAGCCAAAGGAGCCATCATCTGAAGATGCTTCCTTGGCCATGTGGCCAGTATGACTATACACTGAGGGGCACGGACCGCTGTTACCTTCCCGTCAAAGTGGTACCTATTTGCATTTGCATGCTTTTGAACTGCTAGGAGCTGAGGCAAGTAACAGGAGCTCACCCTGTTATGCGTCACTCGGGTCTTGAACCCGGGCTGTCAGCTTTCCAGCTGACAAGCTCAGCATCTTTAACACCGAGCTATCGTGCCCCCTTTGCAAGCAGAAGTATTGATCATTCGGCTTTTAGAAATGGCATACCTGGACAGGAAATAGTTCTAATAGTAGATTCAAAAGGGAGAAGAAATGATCACATTCATTCCTGCATCCATTCCACTTACTCATTCAAATGAAAAGATGTCTTTCTCAGCCAAGATCGAATCTCACCTTTTGGATGCTCGGCCAACAAACTTTGGGGGATGCACACTTTCCCAATGACATCATCCCGGCTGATACAAGGAAGACAAACAAGGCAAGACAAGGTAAATGGAGTGTCATCACCAACCAAAGAGGCCCCCCCAACATTATACAGATGGGGAGCCTAGAGCTGAAAATATAATGATATTTTATGTGGGAACCAGGAGGACCCATAACAGGGTCACTGCCTCTTTGTGTCACAATGGCCCGTACAATAATCTTTACTGACTTTTAGAATCAACTCTTTCAAAATGTTACCTGACTCTGCTTTTGCTCTCACATTTTAATCATGCGTTCCTCTGCCAATGTATTTGCTTTCTTCTTCTCATATAACCCTAACCCTGCTTGGAAACTCTGAAGATGCTAGGAAACACCTGTGAGGAATCTATATATTTCTTTTAAAAAGCCTATATGAAACACTTCTTCTCCATCCAGTCACCCATCCCCAAACCAACAAGATCTAATTCCACCTAGTGGGTAAGCATTGTATAATGCAATTATCCACCGACTTTGATTGGTATTGTATTGTATGCAGTTTTCTCCTCTTTAGAAAAAATAAGAAGGGAGAATCCTACCCTTTAATAGCCTGATTAGGACTGACAGTGATCATTGGTCACAAAATACCTACTCCTGAAAGGGAGGAAGCCAGCAAGGTTTAGAATGAGGAATTCTGAAAAGGAGCTCCTCACACTACAACTGATCCCTTCAGATAGCTTGAAAAGCTAATTTGGGCAGAACCTCTTGAGTACCTGGGTAAGGGAACCTGCAAGAAAACAGGAGGAGGAGGAGGAGGAGGAGGAGGAGGAGGAGGAGGAGGAGGAGGAGGAGAAGGAGAAGGAGAAGGAGAAGGAGGAGATCTCAAATAACTTTGTACTACACCAGGGGTAGTCAACCTTGGCTCTTTTATGACTCGTGGACTTCAACTCCCAGAATTCCTGAGTCAGCTATGCTGGCTCAGGAATTCTGGGAGTTGAAGTCCACGAGTCATAAAAGAGCCAAGGTTGACTACCCCTGTACTACACGAATATCTCCATGAAGTCACCAGGGGCCAAGCTCCAATGTGAAAGACATTTTTCTTACTCTCTTAAAAAATACACAGTGCAGCAAATGTGCTCAGCAGGGAAGCTGTCCCACTGCTGCTTCATGATGTGAGGCACTGTCACTAAAGGCAGGGGACAAGGAGAAGGGATGGCTCTAAAAGGAGCAATAATATACCTCAATGCATCCTCATCCATCACGTAGAAGGATACACAACGGAAACTGGGAGACAAGTGGACTTCATATTCTTCACCCCAAAAAGGAAAGAGAGTTTTCCACACCGTGGCTGTCCTGAGGGAAGGAGGAAGTCAATCAAAGGTCCATTTCCCCCCCCCCCCCAAAGTGATGTATATAACAAAAAGAGTTTTTTTTAAAAAAAGAAAAACCAACAAGAGTACATTTTTCTACAACAATGTATTTTTACCAATAATTTCAGGAATATATTTAACACTGAGTAGTCAATTTGTTAGGTAGGAGGCTGTATTTTATTTTATTAATTTGTTTTGAACAGGCAAATCCTATAGTGTTGGTGTTACCCACGGTCTATGAACCTGAAATAGATTTCTTTCCAGATTCAGGGCAGGAGAGAGAAATGTTAGGAAGGTTACAGAATAGCTCACCTCGAATGATTAAGCAGATAGAGAAGGAAGAGTTGGATTTGTTCCCTCAAGTTAATTCTTAGTACTAGGATAGATCATTTTTGCCACTGAGATATCAGCTACAGAATTAATACAGCTATGTAGAGTTGGCTCACCTCCGTTTGATTTTTCTTTTTTTACTGATCTACTGTACAATGAAGACTAAAATATTGTGGACGCAGACCAATGTCTTGAAAGCGATTGTTACTATGATTTCAAACTTCCTTCTAAGTAAAGTTTCACCAGGTTGGTGAAACAACAGGTGCCTCTTTACGATGGGTTTTAAATTCAGTTCCACAGAGCACCAGAAGGCAAACATTGCATGATTCATCCTTATTGGGACTCATCAGATGTTGGAAGCCAGATGTTCATCTATGACTAATTACATCTGAGAATTCCCTGTAAGAATGAAACTGGGCAGGTAGTACGTGCCCTTCTGGCGAGCTATGTGATCGAAAACATATCACAAGGTACACATTGTGTGAAAATAGAGAAACGTTCCACCCCTCCGAGATATGGGATTGGATGGAAGTCACATAACACCTTGTACATGTGGGCATGACATACAGATAATCCTCAGCTTACAACCATTCATTTAGTGACCGTCCAAAGTTACAATGGTGATGAAAACTTGGTTTAAACAGTACTTGCACTTAAGACTGTCACAGGATCCCTGTGATCATATGATCAAAAGTTGGTGCTTGGCAACTAGCATGTATTTATGACAATTGGATCACATAATGCCCATTTGCAACTTTCCCAGCGTTCTCCTGACAAGGAAAATCAATAGGGAAAGCTGGATTTGCTTTTAATGACCATATGTTTCACTTAATGACAGCGGCAAAAAATCATAAAATCAAGTGCGTGACTCACTTAACAACCGCACTGCTTAATGATGGAATTTCCGGTTCCAATTGTAGTAATATGTTGAGAACTGGCTGTAATGTAACATCTGTAGCCCTGCTTGAGGGAAGGTAAACTTTATATACCAGTGATGGAGAACCTTTTACAGACCGAGTGCCCAAACTGCAACCCAAAACCCACTTATGTATCGTCGGATGCTGGGTGGGCATGGCCCATTAGGTGGGTGTGGTCCATTGGGTGGGCGTGGCCCATTAGGTGGGCATGGCTACGGTGGTAACGGCAGACTGGGTGGGACTAAAAAATTCAGTCAATCAATTCCAACTTTGCGAGATCTTTTTTTCCCCACAAGAAGTTGAAATTGATTGATTGATTGAACCTTTTTTTTGCACACGGTGGCAGAGGCCTAAAGCAAAAAGGCTTTATAAAACCCAGCTGAAGGCCTAGGACTGGGGTGACGGGGCGCGTGCCCACAGAAAGGGCTCTGTGGCACGCATGCCATAGGTTCGCCACCACAGTTATATACCATTCTGGTAAGTTTTGACTGTGGTCTTTTTAAAGCTCTACAAGGGAAAGAAAAAAAAGTGCTCTGGCTTACCTAATTATTGTTTCATTGTCAATTTTCACAATACAGTAGGGATCACTGCTACCTGTACTGAAAAGGAGAAAAGAACAATACATATAAGGATATATATATGACCGTAGATAATAAAAGCTTCCCCTGCCATGTATATAACTAAATAAATGTAAGAATTTCTCCACTCATATATTAGTGAAATCAGAAGGGCCCATTGCCAGAAAGAGTCCCATCATCTTCCATTCCATTTTGTCAAAAGTTAACGAATGCTTAAAGATGTTTCCTCTAACTCATTTATCCAACTTTAAGTGCAAAGGAACCCACCCTCAACCAACTTGTCTAAGCTTCGTAAAGTTGTATAATGAGGAAATCTGAGTTTGGGTAACAAGCACATACTATTGTTTTTATAGGCAATCTGATCCTGTTTTTAAGGCTTTGAAAGTCATGGGAATCATAAGTGCTAAAAATGAAGGGCAAGGTTTGCTACCATTGGGCAGATTTGCACTGATTTCTCCTAATTCACAAAAACAAAAGCAAAAAACAAAATTTAAAACCCTGACTCTGCCATGTACATGACACGATCCTATTGCACTTATTAGGACTCAACCACATGTTGGAACAAAGGTTCCTGCTAACTGCTTACTAAGGAAGTTAATCCACATGCCATTCTCAACCCACTTTTGGCCCACAGAAAAGGAAAACTGGGCCCATCTTCTCTTCTCTATCAAAAAGAGTGTGTTCTGACTTCCATTCACACAAGCAGTGGTACTTGGGCCTTGCTATGGTGCTTCCTTTTCATTGTACGCAACGCCTCCATCCAACGGGCTGGTGTATATTGTTACAGCCCAGCCCAATCCCATCTGCCTTCTGAAGCCATCTAATCTTGGACTGCTGAGTTGCCTCCCCCCACCCCTTGAGAAGAAGTCCTTCCTCAGAAAGCTGGATTGCTCTTTATAGGCCCATGAAGAAGGCAACAGTGTTTTGGAACATTAGTCTACAAATGTTTCTCTTTGGGCTCTGTTTCATGGTTCCAGAATTTTAGCTGGGGTTCTTGCCCAGTTACTTTCATCTGCTTGCTGTCCTACTGTGGGAAGTCAGCCCCCCAGAGAAGGAAATATTAAAAGGGCAGGAAAATATATTTCCTCAAAGGATCTTAAGGAGGAAGAAAAGCATGTCCAGTTTTCCTTGATAGCCCCAGGTCTCCCTCCCCCAAGCAGAAGCCAGCTCTGTACAAATGAATATGTAAACCATCAGGAAGGTTGAAGCTAGGAGATTAAGAAG
>NW_015389359.1:109433-133042 GCF_001527695.2 Protobothrops mucrosquamatus
AATAGGATTAACCCATCACCATCAGAATACCAGAAAAGCACACTGAGACTCAGGTCAAAGTTCATGCCACAGGAACAGGAAACAAAACAAAAGGCTCCAGAGGATATAAAAACCCACTCCCTACATGTGCTCAGCCCCTTTTTGCTCTCTCTTTTCTGCCAGAACCATCTTCCCGTCTGGCTCTCCTCTTCAATAAACTACAACCTTCTTCCTAAAGCAGTCGCCATGTTTATTCCCAGCTTGGACTGAACCACGATGAAGACTTTTCTTTCAACACTACAGAAGGAGGAGGGGAAGGAGGGGAGGGGGTATCACATTGGTAGTGGTTGATAGATTAACAACAGATCCCACCCCCCCGATTCTCATCATACTCTCTCCCTCCCCATCTTTTTACCTACGTTGATATTTTTTTTTTAATAGTAGAGATTGTCCTCGACTTACAACAGTTTTCCTGAAAACAAAACAAAACAAAATAATACAACAAATTTTCAGGAAAATTCGACTAAATTATACAGTCTTTGCCAAAGGTACTACCAAGTTTCCCAGACTGCTAACAACTGGTTTGAAGATGCTCAGAACTACAACAGTGTATGCCAGTGATTCTCAACCTTGGCAACTTGAAGATGTGTGGACTTAACTCCCAGAATTCCCAAGTCAGCATATGCTGGCTTGGGAATTCTGGGAGTTAAAGTCCACACATCTTCAAGTTGCCAAGGTTGAGAAACACTGGTGTATGCGCCTTACTGACAGGCAGAACTAAGTACAGATTTGTTCAAATCTCTGTAAAAAAAATCAGAAAGAACCTAGTATTTTGTTCAAAGTTCGTAGCTTGAATATAAATGCTGGATAAGAATCCTAGCTATGGAAAGGATGTGCTGAGACCAAAGTGTTTTTTTTTCCTTTTAATCTTATTTTCCTCCTTTGGGACATAGAAAACTGGAGAGCCAAGTGGAGAGACACAATAAGGAAACGTCTCAATTGTTTTCTTCTGCACAGAAGGAACTAGGAAAGACAAAGTTCTCTTTTGATTCTGGAAAACCAGAGGTGCCAAGGCTAGAAAATTATTCCCAGCTGGCTGTTTGATGGGCTGGAAAATAATGCCATAAGCCCAGAATCAGAGTCTACAAGACGAGAGACACAGCTCACCGATTTCCTGATTCGGTCGATAAAAATGGTCTGGAAATTCATTCTACTGCACTTTGAGGAATCATAACTGGATTTTTTCAACAATAGATTTAACAACAAAAGTGGGCAACATTTTTTTTTTGCGTTGTGGGCTGGACTAATGAAGGGAGGGAGTGAAGTCACTCAATACTGCAGAAAAGAGTACCACAAACACTCAATTCACTGGATTTGAAATTCATTAAAAATAAACCAATTAGATAATATGGTTCTTTTCCATCATTGAATGATTTTCTCCTTCGGCCAACTTAAACATGATTGTATTATTGGTGTGAAGAAAGCTTTTGATGATTCAGAGAGGCCCAGAACTCAAAATATAGGAATAAAATTTGGAATTAATTTATTTGGCTACCTTGAGCAAAGCTATCAGCTCATCTGATCATCTGATCAATCCAAGTACTGAACCATTGTTTGGATAAGGCACCCCCCATATGCTAATCTAGTGGCAAGTGTCCTTCATTGCTCCATGAAAAAAACTGGATGACATTTGGCAGAGACAAAGGAACTACCAATCCAGGAATTACTAATCCAGGAACTACCAGTCCAGACAAACAAGCTAACAGTAAATAAATCTAATCAAGGAACCACCAAGAACGCTCCCATCAACATTGACAAGGCAAGCCACTAATATATAAAAATAAGAGCAAACCTCCTCCCTTATAGCACTGATGATGTTGCCTAGTTTGGTAATGAAATGTCTGCAAGAAAACCAATAAACTCAGGGAACACCAAGGACCCCACAAGTGTTGAGCTTCAGGGTTTAGTGACCATGGATTTCCTGACGTTTTGTTGGCAATTGTGGCAGTCGGCATTTTCAGAGACAAGATAATCTGCTCTGCAGATCACAGGCAACTGAACAGGGACTAACTGTGTCTTTATAGCCAGGTGACATATACAGAGTTTGGGAGAGAGGATATACCTGGGTCTTTGACTTTGCACTAAGTTCTATGGAAAGTATGAAGTTTGCTTGGCATAAAAGTGACTCACCTATATAGCAAAGTCAGGGCAGGTATTAAGAAACTGAAGATGCTTGCAGGAGAGACAAGAAGGGTAGGGAGGTGCAGAGGAAGATAAATAGAAAAAGAATATAGTGCTATTTCAGTTAAATTATAATTAGAACCCTGGAGTCTAACTTATTTCCTAGTTTACTACCTGCAATGCAAAAAGCCAGTCTTTTTCCTAACAAATGAATTCTAGCCTCTGCTTATTAAGTGAAGTCAGCTCCATTCCTGCCTGAGGCAGCCTGTTTATTCCTCCTCTTAAATTGCTCAGACCTGAGAAATTACCAAGTTAGTTGCTCTTCATTTAGGTTGTGATAGTTGCAAGGAGAGCTATTTCAGCTACTGATTGCTTTCTCCCCAATATCAAGCTCTATCCATCCATCCACCCGCTGCCCACCACCGGAAGAACAAAAGCTGATTATATAAAGGGTAATCACTCATCTCCCTAGCCAGAGAACAATAAAGCAGATGGAAAAACCATAGCCAAACAGGAAGCTTTCAATTAACATTAAGGAGGATTTGGGCTGAATGGAACTTATAAACAAGCACAGAAGAATGAGGGTCACCGAAAGGCTAATCTAACATATACTTCTAGCTGCATTGGGATAATCAGAGAATAAGGAGACATTACATATCAGATGCTTATTCGCATAACCTGGTACCTCTACGTCAGGGGTTCCCAACCGGGGGTGCTCGCATATTCCGATATTCCAGGGGATGCAAAAACTTGGGTTTAGAAGTTTCAAAATTATAGTGTATATGCATAATCAGGTATTATTTTTTTAAGGGTTGCGAGAATATATCAGAAGCGTTCTAGAGGCGCAGGGTATAGAAAAGGTTGGGAACCACTGCTCTATGTACTAGCAGTGGTAAAAATAAAGGTCTCCCATGTCCAGTTGGGCAAGACTCTAGGGCAGGGGTAGGCAACCTTGGCTCTTTTATGACTCGTGGACTTCAACTCCCAGAATTCCTGAGCCAGCTGTGCTGGCTCAGGAATTCTGGGAGTTGAAGTCCACGAGTCATAAAAGAGCCAAGGTTGCCTACCCCTGCTCTAGGGGCTGGTGCTCATCTCCATTTCTTAGCCAAGGGAGCCAGCTTCTACTCACATTTGGATGCTTTTGAACTGCTAGGTGGGCAGGAACTGGGGTAGGTGACTGGAGCTCACCCCATTGCACAGTGCTCGAGTCTTGAACCCGGGCTGTCAGCTTCCCAGCTGACAAGTTCAGTGTCTTTAACTGGCTGAGGCATCACATCCCCTTACTAGCAATGGTTCTACTGCTCAATCCTTTTGCCTGGAGTTGGTAAGAATTAAATTAGAACGTAGCTTTGCGATAGTGGCAAATATCTATAGCTCGGGTGTATGTAACCACTGACTTTGGCCCTTTTACTCTCGGCAGTGGTTTTATCTTCATTGCCCCTCCTTGACACTGGGGGGCAGTGCAGAGACAGAAACGCCATCTACTTAACCAACAAGGAAATGGAAGGCCTGGTACAGGTGGTCCTCAAGTTATAACAGTAATGGAGCCTGTCAGGTGCGGTCGTAACTTGTGATGGTCACAAAGCGGGTCAGTCATGTGACTGACCCGATTTTACAACCTCTTTGGCGACAATCTTTAAGTGAACCAATGGTTTACTACGGCCATAGTTTTGCTGAAAACAAAGTAAATGCCGCTGTTCTGCAAAACTGTCATAAAATGCCGGTCATGTGCCTATGTCCATAAATGTGGCCTAGTTACTGAGTCCCAGAAGTGCAGTCATGGGACAGTGAAGAGAGGGTGACCATCAGACTTTGAAGCTGGGTTACAAGTACCTCCCAGATATGTCCATTAAATCTCCGGTCATAAGTTGAGGACTATTGGTACTCCAACTAGCCCTCCTCCCACAAAGGGAAAAAAACCCTGAAACATTGGTGCAGGGAGGAGACCAGCAGCAGAAGCTCTGCTCCAATTGCCCTAAAGCAGTGGTTCTCAACCTTTTTAATGCCACGACCCCAACTGGGCGTACGTCGAGGACTAAACCGGTCGTAAGTCGAGGACTAAACTGGTCGTAAGTCGAGGACTAAACTGGTCGTAAGTCGAGGACTACCCAACCGGTCGTAAGTCGAGGACATTCCCTGCCCGAGAGCGCCGCGCATGCATGGTTCCGCCCCCTGCGCCGGCCGAGGCATAGCTGGCAAGCGGCAGAGACGGAGCAGGCCGACCACCAGCTGGCCCAGCCCAAGGGAGGTAAGGCACCCGCCGGAAAAGGGGAAAAAAATGGCGGACAAAACAAATGGCGGACAGCCTTGCTTGGCGACCCCCATGAAATGGTCGATCGACCCCAAATGGGGTCCCGACCCACAGGTTGAGAACCACTGCCCTAAAGCAAAGGCTCACCAAGTGTGGCCTGGAAACAGTGTTTCTCAACCTTGACAATTTTAAGGTATGTGGACTTCAACTCCCAGAATTCCACAGCCAGCATTGCTGGCTGTGGAATTCTGGGAGTTGAAGTCCACATGCCTTAAAATTGTCAAGGTTGAGAAACACTGCGCCTGGAGAGACTAAAAGAATAACAGAGTGAGAAGGGACTTTGGAAGTCTTCTCCCCTTTAAAATATATTGCAAACACAACGCACATAAAAAGAAGCAGGACTTTAGTGATGTGATTGTAGCCATCCTGATTTTTTTGTACACTCCCCTCCACAGATGCTCTGGTGCAGGACATTAAGTAAATTTAAGGCAGCTCTTCATGTATTAACTGAGATTAGCATTAATCTCTGGAAAATCCTAAAGTAATAGAGGACAGGTCTACCTATTGAAGACCTTGGATTTAGGGGCCTATGCTTTCAAATATTTTGCTATCACTTGCAAGGAACAAAAGTGGGAGCAGAGAATGTTTCCATCTTCTCATAAGCGCCCAGAGGCATCCAATTGGTTCTGCAATAAACCAAAAGTTGGATAATATGGTCCTCATATTGCTCCAGCAAAGCTATTTTATGTTTTTTATGTTCTTATGACTCATATCTGGCTTGCGATAAACTTAATAAAAGTACTGTTTACATCAGTTGGCAAATCCCCCCACAATTTTCACTTTCTCAACCATACTTGGAGATGCAAGCAACTGAGGTCAGATTTTTTCCTCCGGAGTTCCTCATTTTAGCTGGAGAGAAATATTTAAGCACAAATGTTGGGGGAAGAGGCAAATTTCATTTCAGCTTTTAAAGCTAAAGCATTCTTATTTGTTGGCAACTGATCAAGGTAATAATTGGTTGACTTGCCTATTGAGTCTTCCAGGTTTATGGGCTTCAAATGTAAAATGGGGGAAAGAGAAAAAGAGAGATCAACAGGGAAGATTTACTGAATTAAAAATTTTGGAACTTCTTCCACCAATTAGTCACTTGGCCTTCTGGCAGGCATTCCCTAGATACAGGAAAGTTCATTAAGTTGCTGATCTGTGGTAGATAAGATTAATTTCCTTTGAATTGCAAATAATCATGTTTCATGGGAACCAGGATAATAAGGGTCATTTCCCCAGAAAAGGTGCAATAGCTTTTGCAGCTGCAGAAATATTATTATTATTTTTTGCAGCAAATACATAGACCAAACCTTAGGCAGGGACACATCTGAGTTTGTTTTGCAGGCAAGGTTGAAATGGGCTAGGATTGCTTGTGGCTTAATGTATTGTGTGAATGGAGTCTGCGTCTAATTCCTGCTGCCCCCATCTTGCATTGATGAGAAGGGTGGAAAGCATCTTTAAAATATCATGTTAAACATAAATTGCTTGGAAATAATTTTTCCTCCCTTGTTAACCTCCAAGTATGCTTAATACAGATTGAAATAATTTGTTTGTTAGACCTAGATAAAAATCTTTCAAAAGAAGAGAATACTGTAGCTCAGGGCTGAATTGTGGAGTCCCCGGTGCTCTCTGAGCTTGGTTGTTTTCTTGCAGACATTTCATTACCCAACTATCCCAAAGGTGCTTTTCAAAAGGCAACTGGATTGTCTTTGTTTTTTCCTTGAAGATATTTCACTTCTAAACCAAGAAGCATCTTCACTTCTGAAGAAGCTTCTTGGATGAGAAGCGAAACATCTTCAGGGGAAAAACAAAGACAATCCAGATGGTTTTTGAAAAGCACTTTTGAGGCAACCATGACCTGGATGACTGAGAATCTTCATAGACATTACCCAACTAGTACTAGCACTGGTGATGTTCTTGCAGAAATATCTGCAAGAAAACAGAGAGCATTAAGGACTCCATACCATGTTTCTTTCAGTAACTCACAGAAGCATACATAGATTTTCCTGTGAGGCAGGTTGGGCTGAGATAGTCACTGGCCAAAAATCACTCAGTTTCTATGGCTGAGGGTGGACCTGAAATGGACGTTCATCCAGTGACAGTCCAATATCTTAAGCACCTGCCTTGTGTTATGGTTTTATATTTTAAATAAAATGCCTTGGAATGCATATCCCAAAACTCCTTTTTCAAAAAGCAACTGGACTTTGTTTTTCCTTGAAGACGTTTCGCTTCTTATCCAAGAAGCTTCTTCAGTTTTGACTGAATGGTGGAGGATGCAAGGAATGTAAATCCTTCCATCCTCCACCATTCAGTCAGAACTGAAGAAGCGTCTTGGAAGAAAAGCAAAATGTCTTTAAGGAAAAAACAAAGTCCAGTTTTCCTTTTGAAAAAGTACCTTTGGGACAACCATGACCTGGATAATTGAGAATCTCCACAGACACTTGGAATGCATACTTGTCCACTCCTAGATTTCTGGGAATTGAAGTCTCCACTTCTGGGAGGGTGCCAAGTTGGAAAAGGTGGCTCTAGTTCAGACTAATTTCAAAATTGAAACCATAATGAGAAATCCCCTCACAATAAATCACTGGATAACAAGAGAAACAGGCACAAGGCTCACCTGACTTTAATATTTCTTGAGGATAAATGGGGGATAATTCTGGTTAAACATTTATACAGATTACCATACCTTTGCCATCTGCCAAGTCTATTGGTTGTATAATAACAACAACAACAACAACAGTAACAGTAACAACAATAATAATAAAGTTGGAAGGGTCCTTGGAGGTCATCTAGTCCAACCCCCTGCTCAGGCAGGAAACCCTATGCCATTTCAGACAAATGGCTGTTTGCCTTCTTTTGGATAAAAGACCATGGCTGCCCAACATGGAGAATATAGAAAGTCCTTGATTTACGACCACAATTGAGCCGAAAATTTTTGTTCCTAAGTGAGACAGTTGTTAAGTGAATTTTGCCCCATTTTATGATCTTTCTTGCCACAGTTGTTAAGTTAATAACACAATTATTAAGTGAATCTGGCTTCCACATTGATTTTGCTGGTCAGAAGGTTGCAAAAGATGATCACATGATCCCCGGACACTTACAAATGTCATAAATATGAACCAGTTGCCAAGCATCCAAATTTTTATCACGTGACCATGGGGATGCTGCAATGGTCATAAGTGTGAAAAACGATCATAAGTTGCTTTTTTCAGTGACGTTGTAACTTCGAATGGTCACTAAATGAACTGTTGTAAGTCAAGGACTATCTGTACTGGACCTCAGCATTCAAAACATATGTTTCCACGAAGGAAGAACCCTGCCTAAGGAACTGACTTTATGTTGGCTTGGTTCACGTATCACTCTGAGCCATGTTGTGCAAAAACTGTGGCTTATAGAATACCATTGGATGGGTTGCAGTGGTGGGATTCAGCCGGTCCGCACCACTTCGGCAGAACCAGCAGCTAATCTTTTGTTGCCCAGGCCCAGAATGGAATTCTGGAAGCAGCATCCACACAGAGAACCGGTTGTTCACTTATTTGAATCCCACCACTGATGGGTTGGCACATACAACTTGATAAGCTAGAAACGAGAACGGCTGAATTTATGCAGCGTGCTAAGCCAAAGTCAAAGAAATAATGCTACGGCTTAGGGCTCATTCTCATTTCTGTGATAATGTGCATTCCTCCTGTGTCGAAAGGATGCCAACAGAGAGGCCATTGTCCACACAGACACGAAAATAGTGCCAATTGCTTTCAGAGCAGCAGTGGTTCTCGCAAAAAGAGCTGTGTGTGCGTAGAGAGCCCCCACCTCACCAACCAACTTTGAACAGGGAGGCTGTGCTGACAGACAAAAAGAGGGAAAAAATCATGACTGCCTAAAAGAATGGAATCTCCATATCGGGAAGCAAGGAGTCAATAAAGCAGCTGTTGCATTTTCTTGCTGAAAAATAGCAGTTGGCTATGGCAGGGGTCTTCAAACTTGGCCCTTTTATGACTTGTGGACTTCAACTCCCAGAATTCCTCAGCCAGGCACGCTGGCTGAGGAATTCTGGGAGTTGAAGTCCACAAGTCATAAAAGGGCCAAGGCTGAAGGCCCCTGGGCTATGTATGGGTTAGCAAAAGCTGACAAGTGATGAACCTCTGAGGAATATTCACATGAACCCTGCAAACCTTTCATTTCTATACAATGGGAATATCAACTTCCTCGTAAACCCACAACTAGTCTCCTGCAAAGTCAGCATTCCCAGAACCAACCATCTACCCCCCCCAAAAAAAGAACTATGCTGCACCAGTGAGATCCCTCTCCTTTCTAGTAGCAATGGCAATAGCGCTTAGACTTATATATTGCTCCACAGTGCTTTACAACAGCACTCTCTAAGCGGTTGACAGAGTCAACCTATTGCCCCCAACAATCTGGGTCTTCATTTTATCAACCTCAGAAGGATGGAAAGTTGAGTCAACCTTGAGATGGTCAGGATCGAACTCCAGGCTATGAGCAGAGTTAGCCTGCAATACTGCATTCTAACCACTGTGCCACCACAGCTAATAGTTGGATGGGAAGGAGTGATTCTGCAACAGGCCAGTTGGAACCCAGCAGATCACTGCCTTCTGAAGATTCTTCTGCCATGCAATCAGGAAGATCTCAGCTAAGAAAACACCACCATGGACGAGGGAATCCAGCCACTATCTCAGACCATAAGTCTTACCAAGCCTGATGGTTTTTATCCAAGATCTGCAATAGAGGATTTCTTATCAGTTCCATACCTGCCATCCCTCTGACACTCAGATCTGATCTTTGTGGTATATGCACCAATTGTTCTTCACCTCCCTTCCCTTATTCCCTTTGCTACAATAGCCATACTTCACAATATGCTTAGCCAGATCATTTAAATGAGATGGGTAGTGAAGAAATGTAAGAAATACATTTTAAGTTACGGAAGCTGCAATATGCTAACCTTGATTAGTACTATCTTACTTTTTGTAATACACTCTGCTGCAGAAACTGAATAAATTGTGATTTATTCAATGAATCATGGTTCAAATAATCAAAGTTAAGCACAACATATGAATCCGAGCAACACTTAAATGCTCAACAAATGTTAAGTATTTTTGGATATTTTTTCATGATGGAAAATATACATACTCAAAATGCCACATTATAATCTGTTTGATTTGACCATAAGCCTTCCTGGCCATATTTTCATAAATGTGGCATAAATCATAATCAGAGATCTTTCTTTGCTACCATCACATTTGGTTGCCTTAATTAAGGATGTTGTGTGAAGATAAAGGTTGGGTTTATTGAAACAGTAGATATTACAAGGTCAAATTTACTTTGTGAACAACTGCTTTTGATATGTGTTTGCTTCAATTCCCACAAATCCCCATTATTTGCTAAATTTGCTAGGAATTCTGGGAGCACCATGTTACAGAAAGCTGGGATAGGTCACTGTGATGGTGGAAATGATGTTTTAAACAGTATGTGCAGCATAATTATTCAGAGAAGTGTCCAAGAGAAAGTCCAAACCAACAGGAGTGCTAATTAAAAACTCCTTAAAAACACATCAAATCAGAAATTACATTTCTGCACTAAATTAGTAGATTTTAAAGCTCTCTATTTTTTTCTTCAGATGAAGGAGAGGAAAACCTCAAACTCAATTTGATTTAAGTAGAGATGGTCAAAACATTATTAGAACGATAATGGGTTCAGGATACAGATAGTCCTCAACATGGGGCATGCCCATTATGGTCATAAATCATGACAGTTGTAAAGCAGGTCATCATGTGACTGATCTGATTTGATGACTTTTTGTTGCAGTGGTGGTTAAGCAACTCACCATGGTAATTAAATGAACCCATTGTTCACTATGGAGAGTTTTTACTGAAAACCAGAAGTAAACACTTCCGGTTTTTGTTTACAGCAAAAATGTTGTAATCTGACCACAAATAGCAGCAAATGTAGGCTGGTTGCTGAACTGCAGTCACAGAGGAGGTCTGTCCATTAGAGCTTTGGAACCTTTTGGAGGGGTCCACCATAACTTTGAATGGTTGCTAAGCTACCTGTCATATGTTGAGGACTAGCTATATGGCTGCTGCTGATGTTTCATCCAGAATATCACAATTTATGGAAAACTACTGGAATAACTCATCATGGCCCAACTGGTGTGGCCCATGGGAGAGTGATGGTTCTGAGAAATTTCTGTAATGTCTCAATCCTCTGACAATAGGATACACATAAATTCTTGTATTTTCCTACACACGACTTCCTCCTAAACATGAACACCTCACATCTCTAAAGAAGAACCTCGTCACAAGACATTTCTGAATTTTCAGTCCTTGTTCCCAGATTCTGGCCCTCCCAAAATAGCAAACAGACCGCGTCATTTCAAATTGCAACTGGAAAATTCACAACTGAGAATGCTTGCCCCTTAAACACAGAAAATTACAGCTTGGTTTATATACGTACAGTATAAGCTGGTGTGTCTCAATGCTAACAAGGGAATTATGGGACTTGAAGTCCAGACATCTTAAAGGCTTTGAGACTGAGAAATAATTTAGGGTTCTTTGTGTTCTAGGAATGCAGGAACTGTCTTCTGTGAACCCAGCCGTAATATTAGGGCATAATAAGGTTTATTTGTTGGATCACAGCATGACAGCATCTTTGTTGCTCTTCTCTGTACTCTTTCTAGAATCTCAATATCTTTTTTACATCGTGGTGACCAAAACTGGATGCAGTATTCCAAGTGTGGCCTTACTAAGGCATTGTAAAGTGGTATTAATACTTCACGTGATCTTGATTCTATCCCTCTGTTAATGCAGCCCAGCACTGTGTTGGTCTTTTTGGCAGCTGCAGCACACTGCTGGCTCATATTTAAGTGATTGTCCACTAGGACGCCGAGATCCCTCTCAGTTACTACTATTGAGCAAGGTACCCCCTATACTATACCTGTACATTTGGTTTTCCTTGCCTAAATGTAGAACCTTACCTTTTTCACCATTGAATTTCATTTTAGATAGCACCCAATGTTCAAGATAGCACCTAGTGTTCAACTTACCATTATAACTGAGCCCATTATTGTAAATTGTGGCCAATGTTAAGTGGGTAACCATGTGATAGCACCTGATTTTATCACTTTTTTGTGGCAGTCATTCAGTAAACACAGTGGTTGTTAAATAAACCCATTTTCTTCAACGGGCATTTTTTGCTGAAAACCAGAAGTAAAGGGTGAAAACTGCCAAAAACTGCAGTTGCAAACAGCCATAAATGTGAATTGGTTGCCAAGCACCCAAAATCTGATTATGTGACTGTAGCAGAGATGGAAGGTGGACCTTCTTGCAACTCCAGAACCAGGTCATAAGTAGCTCTGGAGTGGTCCTTTGTAACTTTGAATAGCTGGTACGTGACCAGTCATTAAATGAGGACTACCTGAATGGACATAACACTTGTGTTTAATTAAGGCAAGTTTAAGATTTAGCAGTTGTATGGACCTAAACCACAAACTGACCAATCAACATAATTCAAGGCTGGAGAATTCTAGGAATTATAGTCCCAAAACAGATGGAAGCTGGTTGGGAAAGGTGTTCTGGTATCTGGCAACTTAGAACTGAGGAGAAATTTCTCAGGTCTTCTGGCAACCTATAGAACTAAGGAGAAATCTCCTAATGGTGAGAACAATCAACCAGTGGAATGCCTTGCCTTCAGAAGTTGTGGGTGCCCCACCACTGGAGGCTTTCAAGAAGAGAATGGACAACCACTTGTCTGAAATGGTACTATAGACTCTCCTGCTCGAGCAGGGGGTTGGACTAGATGACTTCTAAAGTCCCTTCCAACTCTGTTATTCTATGTTATCCAGCTTGCATTACAGTGCTCCTGGCCTGGTGTCATGCAGATGAATTGGGATCATGATTTCCAAAATTCCCCAACCAAAATAGCTCCACAGATCTTTTTCTTCCTGGTGTAAAATCTTTATTCTAAGACAGTATCATATATCTTGCCAAGCTATGACATATTTATTTCCCTTTTGGAGTCAGTGTATTATGCAAACTGCAGCCACTATGTTTTGCAACTATCATTTGTGCTGAACCCAAGCAAGGTTATCTTATTCAAAAAGCTATGCTTCAACAAAGCATAGTATAACATACAGATCCATCTTAAGATTCCCTTAGTTTAAACTACCAGAGTTTGTGCCCCGGAGCAGAGCTTCTTAAGACAAGATTATGGCATTTTGAGACAATCAGCTTTTCAATCTCCCAATTCCTCTGATGTTGTTTTAAAGTGCAACCAGGATTGATCAGGGTTGTTTTGACTGATTAATGGATGTCAAGATACTATGAACATGGGCAGGTTTATATGTCTGCCAGACTACAGAAGTTGCATGAAGCTAACTAACTAAAACGAATCAAGAAAAGAACCAACCTAGAACTAAGGAAAAAATTCCTGACAATTAGAGCAATTAACTAGTAGAATGGCTTGCCTTCAGAAATGGGTGCTCCATCACTGGAGTCTTTTAAGAAGAGATTGGACAACCATTTGACTGAAATGATATAGGGTTCCGTGGAGAGAGGTTTTTCCATGGACTGGAGGGGGCGTGGTTTTGTGTGCTGCCTGCAGCCTGTGGATGGGGCTTTCCTTGTTTGTGCGGAACGGTTGCTGGCATGCTGCAGACTGGTACTGGTCCATGGACTGGGGGTTGGAGACCACTGGACTAAAAGACCTCCAAGGTCCCGTCCAACTCTGTTACTCTGTTAACCGCAAATCAGCATCTCTACTTCCTGGCCCATAGCTGAGCACGGAGAACTATCAGCCAATGAATGCCTGTTTGCTAGCTAATAATTGAGGGGTTTATCTTGCCCTGTCAGTCCATGCCTAAATAGTCAGCCCTCCCTCTTGTTACACAGAAGAACAAAAGTAAATTGTTAGCAATTCTGGGTCTCTGTTGCCTTCCAAACTTCTCTGGGGAAGAAGGTTAGTGTTTCTTAGGATCGTTTTATCCGGTTACTGAGAAAAATCAGGTAGTCCTCAACTTATGACCATTGGCTTAGCAACTGTCCAAAGTTACAACAGCCCTGAAAAAAGTGTCTTACAACCCATCCTCATACAACCCATAACTGTCACAGCGTCCCAACAGTCATGTGATCAAAATTTGGGCACTTGGCAACTGACACGCATTTATAATAGTTCAAGGGACACTGCAGCTGTTGCAAATGTAAGCCAGTTGTCAAGCACCCAAATTGCAGTCATTGGGACAGGTCATAAATAACTTTTTCCAAGGACGTCATAACTTTGAACCATTGTTAAATGAGTAGTGATATGTTAAGCACTACCTGTATTAGGTTTGGGTGTACCGTATACAAGAACCAAATTTTACATGTCTGCCTCCTGCTTTACCCCTTCTCCTTCTTTTACCTCACTGGGTCAGGAAGGAACCTGCATGAGTTACTTCCAAATAATATCTTGCTTCCTAGGACTTAAAGTTTCATCCCCCTTTGCTTATCTAATGCTTCTTGCATATTTCGGTCAAGGTCATATCTTGCTGCCTGAAAGTAGTCATGTTAGTGGTAAGTTATTAGTTTTTATAGCTTCTTTTATTTGCCACATAGGCACAATAACAGAATAACACAGTTGGAAGGCATCTTGGAGGTGGTGGCGAACCTATGGCATGCGTGCCAGAGGTGGCACTCAGAGTCCTCTTTGTGGGCACGTGCACTGTTGCCCTAGCCCCGCCTCCCCCCGCGTCCGCCTCCTTCTCACCAGCAGCCTCCCCAGAGGAGAGTTGCCCCCGAGCGCAGTCCGGGCAGAGCAGCACAGCCAAGGGCACGGCAGCCAGGCAGCAGGGACAAGACTCTGCCCTCGCGCCCTGTCACATGCATATGATGCTGTGGGGCATGGGCAGAGGGCATGGCCATCATGGTGCTGCTGGGCTGCCTGGGCGATCTGCTGTGGTGGGCCATGGATGCGGTGGGTGACCAAGCGGGTGTGCAGAGTGGGGGTGGGCAGGGAGGCAGGGATGGTTTTGGGGCACTTGGTCTCTAAAAGGTTCACCATCACTGCCCTATAACATTTCAGACAAATGGTTGTTCAGTCTCTTCTTAAAAACTTCCAGTGTTGGAGCATTCACAGCTTCTGGAGGCAGGGTGTTCCACTGATTAATTGTTCTAATTGTCAGGAAACTACTCCTTAGTTCTAGGTTGCTTCGCTCCTTGATTAGTTTCCATCCATTGTTTTTTGTTCTGCCTTTGGGTGTTTTGGAAATGGGCACATATAATATTAAGAACAAACCTGTCATCTGTCCAGCATAGAGGTGCTGTAAGCTTCCACAAGGTCTTCATGAACCGGCAAGTGTTGAGATAGGGAACAATGGAATGTACAACAAAAACATCTTATATTTAGCAGCCATGGCTCACCATCTTCATTTGTTAATCATTTGTAAACTGTAAACAACACCTAACTCGCCTCTGTGAAGCCTTTTGTTTTGACTCATTGCTGAACGTTGCTGTCCTGACTCTGTGTGTACAATGCAAGATAAGCCAAGTGATTACTTGAGCCTTCTAGTTTTGCTCAATTTCCTTCTCTCCAACAGAGAAACGATTTAATCAAGGAGAAACTAATCAAGGAGAGAAGCAACCTAGAACCAAGAGGAAATTTCCTGACAGTGAGAATAATTAATCAGTGGAACAACATGCCTCCAGAAGTTGTGAATGCTCCAAAACTGTAAGTTTTTAACAAGACATTGGACAGCCATTTATCTGAAATGGTATAAGACAGTGGTGGCGAACCTATGGCACGCGTGCCATCAGAGCCCTCTCTGTGGGCACGCTTGCCATGCCCCGGAGATGGCAACTGTCCCTCTTCAACCAGCCACCCACTAACTTGTCGAGGTCCCACGTGGCTGGATGCATCCTAGCACCCATGTGCTCGCTGGCCTCTGTATGCAGGGGCCGATGATGTCAGGCAGCGGCCGCCCCGGTCCCTGCCTCACCTTGCCCTGTGACAATGGCACCCCCACCCTGCCTCGCCTTGCCTCGCCTCACCCCACAGGACGAGCCTCCTGCCCACTGCCCCACCTGCCAGAGACCCCCTGGATCTCCCCTAACCCTGCCCGGCCCCCACAGGCGTCCCTCCCCACGAGCAACATTGAGGTGATCACGCCCACCTTGGCCACACCCACCCAATCTGCCATGACCACCACAGCCATGCCCATCCAGTGGGCCACGCCCACCTGGCACCCAGCAATAAATAAGTGGGTTTTGGGTTGCAGTTTGGGCACTCGGTCTCTAAAAGGTTCACCATCACTGGTATAAGATTTCCTGCCTAAGCAGGAGGTTGGACTAGAAGAACTTCAAGGTCCCTTCAAACTCTGTTATTGTAAGCCAGGGGTCCTCAACCTTGGCAACTTTAAGACTTGTGGACTTCCAGAATTCCTCAGCCAGCAAAGCTGGCTGAGGAATTCTGGGAGTTAAAGTCCACAAGTCTTAAAGTTGCCAACGTTGAGGACCCCTGTCTAAGCGATTCTAAGATCACTAGCTGGCTGGTAATGCATTTCAGTGGTTTTTTGGGCTAAAGTCAAAAACCAATCAAGCAGGCAGCTCTTCCACCCAAGCCACCCATAGGATCACTGGCTTTTGTCAAAATGATGAAAGCAGTGTTGGACCACTGCTGCTTTTATAGTGCAATGCTGCTTTTGTTATTTGCCCCCTCCCCCTCCCTTGACTACCATCTTGTGAGAGAGACATCTGCAGAGCGAGTAAAACAAAGTAAATATTATGATGGAATGTAGTAGGCTATAAAATTTTGTGTGAGAGAAAGAGGGAGAAGACTGTCCATCCATCCCTCCTTCAAAAGTATGTGGTAGATACAGTATATAAACAGTCCTCAGTCTGGAAGATTCTGTCTGCAGGTGTGGAAACAATGGAGAACCGCTTGGAAGAATCAATACGTGTCATGTTTGGATTTGGGGCCCGATATTATGGTGGCCAAAATTGCTGGAACAAAGTTTGTGCCTTTTACCTGTGAAGCTTGTAATAAAAAGAGTGCGGTTTGACTAGATTCATGAGGCCCATCTTTGTTTAGTAAGACCACATTTGGAATACTTACTAAACAAATGAATGTCCTTGTTTACAAGACATCAGCTACTGTAGAACTCTGCTCAGGGGTCTTAAACTTTAGAAAATAATCAAAATGTGAAGGAAAAAGTAGAGGCAGGGAGAAGAATATGCAATTGCTTTATTTGCACCTAATTGTTCAATCTTAAAACTAGCAGGAGTTCATAAAATAAAAGGAGATGTAAGTTGCTTTCTAAAGTAAAACTACAGGCTAATTTTTCAATGTCTTATTGGTTAACTTTAAAATATATTTTATCTCATTTTTTTTTCCATCCTAAATTTAAGCAAACTGAGAAACGCATCAGCTTGTAGTAACAAAACATGTTTTCTTCCTAAAGGCCTTTGGGGCTGTTATCATTGAATAAACAGTTTTTGAAAGGTCACACTTAAATCATTTCCTCCCTGAAAAATGTTATGCTTTGTTGACAAAGCCATAAGATCTCCAATTAGGTAGGAAGAGTTTTCCAGTAAATCATACTGGCAAATAAGGGCTCTGAATGGACACCATAGAGTTCTAATGTAAAATTTAAAGGGATTCATCTTGTAAGAAGAAATCTAAAATGGGCCCCTTGTTTAGTATACGAATGCAGAACAGAAAGTGAACAGACTAAAAGTGTCAACATTCCCCTCCAACCCCAAAAATAAATAATAGAATAACAGAGTTGGAAGGGACCTTGGAGGTCTTTTTGTCCAACCCACTGCTCAAGCAGGAGACTCTATATACATTCTGGACAAATGGCTGTCCAATCTCTTCCTAAAAACCTCCAGTGATGGTGCACCCACAGCTTCTGAAGGCCACCTATTCCACTGATTATCACTGTTAGGACCTCTCTTTCATAGGTTTCCATCCATTACTTCATGTCTTCCCCTCAGGTGCTTTGGAGAATAGATTGTCCCCCTCTTCTTTGTGATAGCCCCTCAAATATTGGCAGAACTGTTAACAGGTCACCCTTAGCCCTTCTCTTCACTAGATTGAACATACCCAGTTCCTGCAACTGTTTATTATATGTTTTAGGCTCCAGCCCTCTAATCATCTTTATTGCTGTTCTCTGCACTTTTTCTAGAGTCTCAGTATCTTTTTTATATTGCGATGACCAAAATTGGATGCAGTATTCCAAGTGTGGTCTTACAAAAGCAGTATATACTAGTGCTAATACTTCATGTGAGCTTGATACTATTCCTCTGTTGATGCAGCCTAGGATTGCATTGGCTCTTTTGTCAGCTGCAGCACACTGCTGGCTCATATTTAAGTAGTTGTCCACTAGATTCCTCTTGCAGATGTTGTTGAGCCAGGTACCACCTATTCTACACCTTTGCATTTGCTTTTTCTTACCTAATGTAAAATGCTACTTTTCTCGCCAATGAGTTGCATTTTGTTGGATAGGATCAGTGTTCAAGTCTGTCTAGATCCTTCTGGATGTTGAACCTCTCTTCTAAACTGTTGGCTATTCTATACCCTCATCTAAATCATTTATGCAGATGTACAGGGCCAAAGACAGAACCTTGCGGTACCCCACTGCATACTTCTCTCATGTAGATGTAGTTCCACTAAGGGCTATACGTTGTGATTTGTCAGTCAGTTACAAATCCATCTGATGGTGATACTGTCTAACTGAATTTTTCTATCTTACCAAGAAGTGGGATGTGGTCTACTTTGTCAAATGCTTTTCTGAAGTCCAAGTATACTACATCCACAGCATTTTACTGGTCCACTAATTTAGTTACTTTGTCAAAGAATGCAACGAGATAAATTAAAGATAAATAATAAAAATAAAGTGTAAAGCAACTTTATCCACCCTGACAACCTCCAAACAGATTTGACGTCAGCTTGAAATTATGGCTGTTAGGCTCGCTCAGTGGTGTTGCAAAAATATTTACAGAATAACGTAAACGAAATCACTGTTTTTAGAATTTATGCTCTGTTACTTTCGTAATCTTTCCATTCCTCTGTCAGCTTGCTTTATTTGATCATGTTTTCCACTTCTATGGGTGATACACAATTTAACCATTTATTACCTTTGCTTCTCAAGAGATCATTGGGGTCCTTTTACCTGTGGCCTTTGTGGTCCTCTAGGGCAGGGGTAGGCAACCTTGGCTCTTTTATGACTCGTGGACTTCAACTCCCAGAATTCCTGAGCCAGCCATGCTGGCTCAGGAATTCTGGGAGTTGAAGTCCACGAGTCATAAAAGAGCCAAGGTTGCCTACCCCTGCTCTAGGGCCACACTACTCTTCCCACAACGTGTGTGCTTTGGGCAGCTCAGCCCATTTTCTTTTGCAATGCAGTCCAAACCACAGAATTTCTGCTTGGCAAACTGCAACACCAACAGTCATTGGGACTCAGGCTTTCTGCTGTAGGAGTTCTCAAGCAGATCTCACAAGCATTTTATTGGTGAACCTGATCTTAATTCTTCTATCGGCTGTCCTTGACTTACAACCATTCATTTACCGACTTTTTGAAATTACAATGTCACTGAAAAAAGGGACTCATAACCAGTCCACACACTTAACAACTGGTGTAACATCCCCAGGGTCACGTGATCCAAATTCAAGCACTTGGCAACCAGCACATATTCATGTATTCATGCAGTGTCTTAGGGGGGGGGGGTCATGCGATCATCATTTGAGACCTGCCCAGCCAGCTTTTGACAAGCCAAGTCAGTGGGGGAAGGGAGATTTGCTTAACAACCATGGGATTCACTTAACAACTGCAGTGATTCACTTAACAGCTCTGGCAAGAAAGGTCGTACAATGGGGCAAAACTAACTTAACAACTGTCTTGCTTAGCAGCAGAAATTTTGGGCTTTATTGTGGTCGTAAGTCAAGGATTACCTGTATTATATATTATCTGTACTATGTATTATGCCAAAGCTGGTGAAAAATGCTTTCAACCTGAGCAAATGTTCTGGGTGTAGCTTAACAAGGAATACTAATAACATTCACAGTGCTAGTGATGGCTTTTACTTCCTTCTCTTCCATGATGACTATGCACATTAGAAATCCAGGTGGAGAAAAAAAAGGGAGTGGAAAATGCATTCACTGTTTGAATAATGCAGTGCTGAAGAATAAGAGTCTAAAAAAGTATAAGTTTATTTGTCAATACATATGGGTTACAAAATCTGACACTATACCCCACAATTCCCTTTTTTCCACTGGTTCAGGGTTTCAGGGTTTATACAAATTTGCTTAATGGAAGGTTTGGGGGCAGTGTCAGCCTAGCTGCACAGGGGTAGGCAACCTTGGCTCTTTTATGACTCATGGACTTCAACTCCCAGAATTCCTGAGTCAGCTGGCTCAGGAATTCTGGGATTTGAAGTCCACAAGTCATAAAAGAGCCAAGGTTGCCTACCCCTGGCCTAACATAAAGTGAGGGAAGCCTTACATAGATTTACATACATCCCTATGTATAGGATGTGCAAAATGCTATTCCAAATACAGAATACAGATAGTCCTCATTTAGTGACCACAATTGGGACCAGCAACTCAGTCACTAAACGAAGCAGTCACTAAGTGGAACCACAACTGTGCTTATGATTTTATTTTAGTTTTCCTTTGCTTTACAGACCTGCGAGAGGGTCATAAATTTCTGCACCTTCTACTGTTTTAATTCTTCTAGTTTTTCAGTCTTTCCTCTTGTAACTATAGGCTTTAATAAAAATACTATGAAAAAGAGCAAAAGAAATAGCCCATTCCCTTCAAATTTCAAAACATCTAATACTTGCTGATCCTTTAGACCTTTGCAGTCCAAGAGCTTGGTCTGACTGTTATAGTTTTTCATCACCAAACATCAGAAACTGTTTAGAATTTTGTTTCATTTTGGTTCCATAGAATATTTTCTTTTATTCTATGTTTTTGAAGCTGGTACTAGTACTAATATAGTACAAATAATAACAATTCCTTACAGAAAAACTAAGCCTCCTTTCACATCACCACAAGAATTATTCAACTACAAATATATAACAAAAACTAAATTTACCGAGGAGTAAAAACTAAAAAAAACAAGAAAAGAAAAATGTTCACTTCCAAACCTGTCCTTTTTAATTTGCCCGAAACCAGTTTCTGTATTCAGTTAATTAAATAATAAAATGCTTGACATTATTCAAGATACAAAAGAAGGATTACTTGGTGGCATACATGCATATCCTAAAATGTCTGGGAACAGCTCCATATATTTTGTTGTTCAAAGTGAAGTACCAAATCAGGTCTTGCGTCCTAGTTAGGTATGGTGCATTCAACACTATATAAGTTATTTTGGCGAAGAATTCTGGAAATACCTGTCTCCAGCCTTAGTGGCAAAACTACAATAAAAATATGAATAAATAGTCTTTTGACATAAGATCTTTCCTTTAACAACCGTTCAAGTTACAAAGGTGCTGAAAAAAAAACTGGTCTTCGCATTTATGACCGTCACAGCACCCCTGCAGTCAAGGGATCGAAATTCAGGCACTTGGCAACTAGCATGTATTTGCAATAGTTTCAGCATCTTGGGGTCTCCTGAATGCCCTTAACAACCATCCCAGGAGGCTTCCAACAAGCCAAGTCAGTGGGAAAAAGATGGATTGATTTAATGACCACTGTGAATTGCTTAGCAACCATGACAAAAAAGATTGCAAAATCAGCCCCAACTCACTTAACCCCCGTCTTGCTTAGCAATAGAAATTCTGGTCCTGAATGGGGTCATAAATCAAGACTACTTGTAATATTGTAATATAATCAAGGAGAGAAGCAACCTAGAAATAAGGAGAAATTTCCCAACTGTTAGAAAAATTAACCAGTGGAACGACTGGCCTCCAGAAGTTGTGGGTGCTGCAACACTGGAAGTTTTTAAGAAGAGACTGGACAATCATTTGTCTGAAATGGTATAGGGTTTCCTGTCTGAGCAGGGGGTTGGACTAGAAGTCCTCCAAGATCCCTTCCAACTCTATTGTTGTTGTTGTTGTTTTACTGCCATTTCATGATTCCTGCTGCCTGAGGCAATTGGTTAAGGTTAAAGCGGCTCCTGATGTAGGAAATCTGTATTTTGGGACAGAAACCCTTCTCTTTTCCTCTCACCACTCATTTTGTACTGGTGAATACAGGTAGTCCTTGACTTACAACAGTTCATTTAGTGACTATCCAAAGTTACAAAGGCACTGAAAAAAGTGATTTATGATAATTTTTCACACTTATGATTGTTGCAGCATCTCCATGGTCACATGATCAAAATTCAGACGCTTGGCAACTGACTCATATTTATGACCGTTCCAGTGTCCTTGGGTCATGCAATCACTTTGTGCGACCTTCTGGCAAGCAATGTCAATGGGAAAACCCGATTCACTTCACAACCATGTTATTAACAACTGCAGTGATTCACTGAACAATTCTGGCAAAAAAGGTTGTAAAATGGAGCAAAATTCACTTAACAAGTGTCTCTCTTAGCAACAGAAATTTTGCGCTCAATTGTGGTCGTAGGTCGAGGACCACCCGTATTGAAACGTGTTTCTACCTAGAGGTCATCCGAGGAAAGCTCGTGCTTGGTCCTCCTATATGTCAACACTGGCCAGACTTCCCGTTTTGTGACAACAGATTCCACATTTTCAGTTCTCAACATCACACTTGCCGACTGGCAAGTAGAAGAAAGTGGGGAGACGGCTATGGATTGAAAGGCAGAGCCAGGAATCTGTTTTTCCAGCTTGGAGTGTTTAAGAGGGCATCGTGACATTTCCAGACAGGGTGCCTTTTTGCTGTTGTTCTTTTTAATACATTAAAAGGCTTGGCCTTCTCAGGTATCAGAAAGGCAGGAAGGACCACAGCACAGCTGCATGTAGGCGTACAAAGCGGGGAAAAGGGGAAACACTGTAGTGTTGTAATGCAAACTCTTCTCCTTACACACTTGCATATGACATTGTAAGGCAAAGGGCAGAGTTTCCACCACGCTGTGCGTCTTGTGGAGTTGTCGTGATTAGAAAAAGATGTCTCTGGAGATGTTGCAGAGTGACTTGGATCTTTTGAAAAAATGGGGGGGGGGCAGGCAAAACAGACTTTTGTTCTCCCCTACATTTGTCTCCTTTTTGGTCCCTATAATTGCAAAGAGACACCAATCAAACCAAACAATGTCACGGTACTGAGAATAATAGGGCGGGAGGAACAGGACAGGGTTAATAGTTTAACCATGGTTATGCCATACTTCTATCTCTTTAAAAAGTAAATATTTAATAATATGAATATAGAATTCAGATTATGCCTAGTGTTGAGGGGGGGGGTGTTGGCTTTTGTGGAAACACAGCAGAAATGCAAAAAGCATCTTTAATTTGTGTTCAACATTTCTATCTCAATGGATCAAACAAAAATTGGGAAGGAGTTGAGAATGAGTATCTGTGGAAAAATAAGAGGAGCAAATTACACACACACACACACACACACAAACACACACACACTTTTTATGACCCTGTAATCCGTTAATTCGTTGGGGTGACTGGATGGAGCTAAGAGTTTACTGGCCAGATGCCCTTCCGGACACCTATATGGAATTCGCAGCAGATATTTTCTCTTTGCATCCTAGGAAAGGAAGATCTGCACTACCTAGGATTGAACTCTCAACCAATTCTCAGCCTTCCAAGTAGGAAGTAGGAACACTGCATGCGTATATGTATATGTATATGTATATGTATATGAATATATATATGTATTTTGTTGTTGTTAGTTGCAAAGTCGTGTCCGACCCATTGCGACCCCCTGGACAACGTTCCTCCAGGCCTTCCTGTCCTCTACCATCTTCTGGAGTCCATTTAAGCTCACGCCTACTGTTTCAGTGACTTCATCCAGCCACCTCATTCTCTGTGGTCCCCTTCTTCTGTTGCCCTCCATCTTTCCCAGCATTAGGCTCTTCTCCAGTGAGTCCTTCCTTCTCATTAGGTGGCCAAAGTACTTGAGTTTCAACTTCAGGATCTGGCCTTCTAAAGAGCAGTCAGGGTTGATCTCCTCTAGGACTGACTGGTTTATAATAATAATAATAATAATAGTAAAGTTGGAAGGGACCTTGAAGGTCATCTAGTCCAACCCCCTGCTCAGGCAG
>NW_015389359.1:133092-146551 GCF_001527695.2 Protobothrops mucrosquamatus
ATTGTAAAGTGGTATTAACACTTCACGTGATCTTGATTCTATCCCTCTGTTAATGCAGCCTAGCACTGTGTTGGCCTTTTTGGCAGCTGCAGCACACTGCTGGCTCATATTTAGGTGATTGTCCACTAGGACTCCGAGGTCCCTCTCACAGTTACTACTATTGAGCAAGGTGCCACCTATGCTGTACTTGTGCAATTGGGGGGACTCGTATATGTATGTGTATGTGTATGTGTATGTGTGTGTGTGTGTGTATGTATGTATGTATGTATGTATGTGTATACACACATATGTACACACATAAACATATACATACATACACACAGAGAATGATAATGTCATCATAAAATGTTACAACTCAGATCAGTTATGATGTAAGTATGTAACTGTGGCAGTTGCATGATTTCATCACACATGTTTGCATGATGATATCATGGTTTGTTGTGCATACTGCTGGATCTCAGTCAATCTCAAATTCCTTTCTAGATTGTCACACATACATGTGCGCGCGCACACACACACACATACACACATCTCCCTAAATTATTTTCTCAGAGTCATGTCATCTTTCTAGATTATGTATGCAGTTTTAATCAATATATGCAGTTTTAATTTATAAGCTTTCAAGCAACTTTTCATCCTTTCCAATGTGAATACACTTTGCTTTCTTTTGTATACAGAAACCACTTTTAAACAGTTACTATGTCATTCCTTATTTCATTCCTCATTATCTATTTCAAACCACACTTCTCTGAAATGGATACCCTTATTTGAAGAACAAGTTAAATACTGTACCCTCTTTAAATTGTCTCTGGATGTACCTCTACTGAACTGTAAAGATTTTATTACACAGATGGAACACGAATACTAGGAATTTTTTATAGGGATTCAATTATCCTGCTGTCTTTCATGGACTATGCAAATACATTAATTCAGCTGTGTTACTGCATAGTACATGCTTTTTATCGAAAAAACAATAATTGTTTAAAGTTAAATCCTTAGAAGAAAAAGGTGAAAAAAAGTTAACCCTTTATTCACAACATCTATTTCAAGAGAGATATAGATCTCTGGTTTTTGTTAAATTGAACAAACATTGTGCTTCAAGGCAATTTTTTATTGAATTGTATCAGTGATCCCGGGGGAAAAAGACAAATCAGTAAACTATTGCCTTTTAGATTTGCATAAATTAAGCAACACAATCCTATTCTTTTATTCGTGATGCATGGGAGAAAAGAGTTTATAGATTCTAAGTCAGTAGTTTTATTTATTTTTTATTCCAATAGTAATTGTTCATTTCTCAGCAACAGATAATCAGGTAAGAATCTTGTCTATGAAATACAAGGATGATTAGGGAGCTGGAGGCTAAAACATATGAAGAACGGTTGCAGGAATTGGGCAGGGAGATGGGTGGCATATAAATTTAATAATTAAATAAATATGAAACTCTGGAGTGTGCTTCTAATCATGCCAATCTGGCTATTTTGGAATGCTGTGGTAGGTCAGGAAGTTAATCCTTCAAACCAAAAGCCGTTCGTGCTATTCCAGATAATAGAAGACATCTCTGGAGGAGTAAATGTCTATGGAGATTCTCAGTCATTCAGGTCCTGGTTATCCCAAAGATGCTTTTCCCAAAAGGCAGCTGGACTTTCTTGGTTTTTTCTTGAAGATGTTTTGCTTCTCAGCCAAGAACTGAACAAGCTTCTTGGATGAGAAGCTAAACTTTTTCAAGAAAAAAGAAAGAAAGTCCAATTGCCTTTTGAAAAGCAACTCTGGATTTGGAGGAGTAGCTTCCAGAAAATCATCAAATCATACTCTGAGGACCCCTGGACTATAAATTCCTCTGGAGTAGAGGAGAAATGGAATTGGTAGGTTATCAATAGTTTGTTTTCTTCTTGGTTACAATTTACATGGTGGTATATATCAAAGATATGAGCAAGCACCGCCCCCTAAAATTGGCTACGGCTAGCAGAGTAAAGACCTTTATCTTTTACATATCAAGGATGTTTTATTCCTTTGTTTCAGATGTTGCTTTAGAGCATAGCTGGCTCAGGAATTCTGGGTGTTGAAGTCCACGAGTCATAAAAGAACCAAGGTTGCCTACCCCTGCTTTAGAGCCTTCAAATTCTGAAAAGGGGTTTACAGAGTGTTTATGTGCTATTGGGTGGCTGTAGAGGCATTATATGCCTATTGGTGCATATAATGTTACGTTTAAATAAGCCAGGACATTCCATTTTTAATGTTGTGAGAGTTTGGTTATTCTGTAATTTGGAATAAATCAGAATAAATCATTCAGTCCAGTGGTGCGATTCAAATATGTGAACAACCGGTTCTCTGTGTGGATGCCGCTTCCGGAAGTCCATTCTGGGCCTGGGCAACAAAAAATTAGCTACTGGTTCTGCTGAAGTGGTGCAAACTGGCTGAATCCCACCACTGATTCAGTCCCAGCAATAATTCTGGCAGTTTTCTAAATTGAAGTTTAAGCCTTTTTTTTCCTTTATTTTTTTTTTAAATGATTCTTAACAAGCTGCCTTAACTGGCAAATTTGAAATTATTCCAAATTCTGACACAAATGAAAAGAGATCTAGACAGACAGTCCACAATTATTTTGCGTATTTAGAGTAAACTAAATGTGATTAAGATGCATTTAATTCCAAATGACATGATTTATATTTTAGGAGGTCTTCTATTCCTTCACATTACTTTAAAAACTTTATACATTATTCAATAGCTTCCTTTGGCAGGGGCATTCTTCAACTTTTTCTTTTATAAACTACAACTGTTGGTAAAAGCAGATTTAACTTTCCACTCTTTCAGCTTACCGTTGGGCATATATTTTGGCTTCTACCCTTCAGAATAACAGAATAATAGATTAGATTTGGAAGGGACCTTGGAGTCTTCTAATCCAACCCTCTGTTCAAGCAGGAAACCTTGGTGTTTAACAAGGTACCTTAATAATAATAATAATAATAATAATAATAATAATAATAATAATAATAATAATAATAATAATAATAATAATAATAATAATAAAGTTGGAAGGAGCTTGGAGGTCATTGAGTCCAACCCCCTGCTCAGGCAGGAAACCCTATACCATTTCAGACAAATGGCTATCCAGTCTCTTCTTAAAAACTTCCAGTGTTGGCGAATTCACCGCTTCTGGAGGCAGGTTGTTCCATTGGTTAATTGTTCTAACTGTCAGGAAGTTTCTCCTTAGTTCTAAGTTGCTTCTCTCCTTGATCAGTTTCCATCCGTTGCTTCTTGTCCTGCCTTCAGGCGCCTTGGAGAATAGCTTGACTCCCTCTTCTTTGTGGCAGCCCCTGAAATATTGGAACACTGCTATCATGTCCCCCCTCGTCCTTCTCTTCGTTAAACTAGACATACCCAATTCCAGCAACCGTTCCTTATATGTTTTAGCCTCCAGTCCCCTAATCATCCTTGTTGCTCTTCTCTGTACTCTTTCTAGAGTCTCAGCATCTTTTTTACATTGTGGTGACCAAAACTGGATGTAGTATTCCAAGTGTGGCCTTACTAAGGCATTGTAAAGTGGTATTAATACTTCACGTGATCTTGATTCTATCTGGTACAAGGGGCTTCAGAATTCAGTTCCTTTGAAGCCCCCTGTTTGACTGCACTGATACTCAGGAAAGAATTGGGACCAGTTTAATCAGTCTGCTCCAAGCCCTGTTGGATCCTGTTGGGTTTCAGGTGGTTGAGGCTAGGCTGTGCAGTTCAACTGAAATATTAAATGCTACTTGAAATGAGAGGGACAACCGCCCAGCCTTGGATTGGATTATTCCTGTGTGACCTCTCCCTGTTCACAGAGCCTAGGAACCCCTGATTTTTCAGAGGAACTCTAAGAGATGAAATGGCGGAAGAGCTGTTCCCCTGGAAGAAGATGAGCAAATCCAATGGATCATGTGTAAAAGCCTTTATTAATGCTTTCTTTCTGGTGATAGGTGTGATGAAACTTAATTATTTTCCCTTAATCACATCTGTAGATTGTTAGCTGGAAGCCTTGTTTAAGATAATCTGGTCCTTCCTTGGGAAAAGGGGCCAGAGGAACATCTGCAGGGCTATTGTGCCAAGGTATCTGATGAATAAAGTCATTCAGACCTTTCTTTGAGCTGGAGGAGAAGACTTGAGCTGAGAGAGGACTGGTTATTTGGGAACAACTGCAAAGCCTGTTGGCCCTGAGAAAATGGACAAAGTCCATTATTTTTCCCATCCATCTGTAGATCACATTGTGATTGGCTATAAACTGAGGCATATATTGGTCCAGTATCTGATTTTTTAAATATAAACGATGCTGCGATTCAATGGATAGATCACCTAGATATTGGTATTTGAACAGATCTTTTTAACATGTATGTTTTATTGTGTTTTACTAATCTACGTGAAATGTTAATATATATCGCTAATCCATATATGATATGCTATATGCTAAATAAATAAATAAATCATTCCCCCCCGTGATCAGTTTACATTGTGGGATAATTTCAGATGAAAATCATCTGAACTTGTATTTGTATATTTATTTATTTTGCATGTCACCTACTCCTGTAGGTTTTGAGCCACTAACAATCAAGATCAGCATGAAATAAAAGCAACTCCTTCAAAAATAAAACATTTATCCATATGCCAACTTTTGAGATTCCATCAGATGACAATTGTGTATAAATAGGACTTGGAAGACCTGGTTGATCTGATCTGAAAGGAGCATTATAATAATATTACCAAACCAGCTTAGTTCTAATAAAACATTTTTTTAAAAAATTCAAAAATTTAAAACTGAATTTAAATTATCTTAGAATGATTCTATGCAGTTTAATCAAATTAAGCTTTTCTTATTTGCCATTCCTGCTTCTAAAACTTGTTAATTTAATTAAATATTAATATTTGTTAATTTTGGAAGAATCTGAGATGATTCCTATGCCAGAAACCCCCTTTTTAAAAAGTTAATAATAATAATAAAGCTGGAAGGGACCTTGGAGGTCATCTAGTCCAACCCCCTGCTCGGGCAGGAAACACTATACTATTTCAGACAAATGACTGAAGTTGAAGAACTAAATGAGACTGAAATTAATTATCGGCACATTTGTAGGAATAAGGAGTTTCAATGTCTTGTTTTTCTTTTTTCTTTTATCTTGAAATGTTTTTGTTTTAAGTCTCAGAAAATATTTCCTGAGAATTAGAGGCAATTTTAGAACTGTTAGAAATGCCTTCCAAAAGACTGCAGCATTAATCCATTTAGCTGGGGCTCATCTTCTTATTATCATATTTTGGCTAAAATCCACAGGATTCTTAACATAAATTTAAATAAATTGTTGCAAGTAAAGAATGTAAATATTCTTGACTATTCCTGTTTATTACCTGATTTGTATACTGTTGACTTCAAAGGGGCTCTCAGGGATTTATATAAAAAATACTTTTAAAACCACACTAATTCAGTACTTGAAATTTACTAAGACATCAAGAATTGTGTAAATGGAACAGCCAAAAGAATCATTATACAACATTGAAAGAATATAAAAAACTGATATCTTGTAATGATTTGTTCATATATTATGTTTGTCTGTGTTTGAATTAGGGATTTTCCACTCTCAACAGAACAGCAAATTGCAGGAATAGGTAGCATCAAAACCAAATAAATAAATAATATTTTTCCATCTTTCCTATTATGTTCTCCTATTGGTATCTTATGATTATCGTTTTGCTGTTTGTATGTACACTGAGAGCTTATGCACCAGAGACAAATTGCTTGTGTGACCAATCACACTTGGCCAATAAAAGAATATTCTATTCTGTAGTCTATTCTATATATGTATACATACATTTTAGATATATGTATATCTAAAGCTAATGTATCTTCTGCTTAAATTGTTTGAGATTATTTTTATGATTTGTCGCAAAGTCAGCCAGATGTTCAGACTGAATTTGGTATTTTATCCACCTGTCGAGTCCTTCCCAAGGACCTGGGATAGGCAGATGTGGATGCTTGATGTATTGTTGCACGAGGTAAGCTGTTCTGAATAAAGCTTTTGCAATTGACTGATGGTGATTTTGTCATTTATTATCGGCTATTGAGCGCTTGTGCTGTCCACATCATCAAGACAGATTTATCTTACCCAACAGTTGAAAGGGCAAGAATGTGAAAAAAAGCTTGTCTAGGTTAAAGTCAAGACCTTGCTTTGTTCCACCATAATTAATCAAAGACATTCTGTGGTCAGAAGGCAGGATGCCAATACACCCTCAAAACTAGGAGCTGATTCTCTCTGAATTTGCCTTGTCCCGCCTTTTAGAACCCTTTCAGTTGATGGTTATGGGCACCTCTGAGTACAGTGAAATTCTCATTCTAACTCCTCACTGAAGGGAGAAAATATTTACTTGAATCTTGAATCTCCTCAATATTTGGTTCCAGTTGATTTTTGACATTTTGAGAAAAAAAGAAAAACTGATCACATTCTCTGCTTCCCCAGAATCAAAACGCTGCTCGCTTTCAGTTCCATCCCTCTAAACCAGGGGTAGGCAACCTTGGCACTTTTATGACTCGTGGACTTCAACTCCCAGAATTCCTGAGCCAGCATGGCTCAGCTTGGAAACCTCTCCCTTTCCCCTCAGCATGGCTGGCTCAGGAATTCTGGGAGTTGAAGTCCACGAGTCATAAAAGAGCCAAGGTTACCTACCCCTGCTCTAAACATTTTGGCTCCCCATTGTTTATGCTTTCCCCAAGCGTTTTTGGAGTGGGGGATGACTGCCTACAAGACAGGGTTGACTCCTGGCAACTACAGTTAGTCCTCGACTTAGGATCACAACTGAGCCCAAAGTTTCTGTTGCTAAACAAGACAGTTTTTAAGTGAATTTTGCCCTTTTTATAATCTTTCTTGCCCCAGTTAAGCAAATCACTGCAGTTGTTAATTCAGTAACATGGTTATTAAGTGAATCTGGCTTCCTCATTGACTTTCCTTGTCAGATGGTGATCACATGACCGTGGGACACTGCAATCATCCTAAATACATGCCAATTGTCAAGTGTCCGAATTTTGATCATATGACCACAGAGATGCTGCAAGCAGTCCTAAGCATGAAAAAATGACCATAATTCACTTTTTTCAGTGCCGTTGGTACTTCAAACAGTCACTAAACAAATGGTTGTAAGAACAACCTGTACTGGATAACTCCCTGCAGATTTCTTGGCAAGGTTTTTCCTGAAATGATCTGCCCTTGCCTCATTCCTAGGGCTTGGAGTGACTGGACCATGTTGGCTTTGTATCCAAGGAAGGATTCAAGCTCAGGGTCTTCTGGTTTATATATATAATATCCAACCTCCAGAACATAAGGTTACTGAAATATATATATTGTAGATAATAATATAGTGCTTTTTGTGAAAAAAAGGTGCCAGAACTCACACATGTCATACAATCCACCTTGCCTACCCTACAAGGTTTATCTTTATAGTTGAAAAAAAAAACCTTTCAATTTTTAGTGTATCTGAAAAACTAGGATTTTGTTCAAGGCAACTCTGGAAAATCTGTCGAAAAAAGGTACCAGGACTCTGTTCTATGACAAAAAAAGCCCTGGATATGTAGATATAGCTATATAGATATAGCTATATAGCTATATATAGATATAGATATATTTGATACTTGGGAAAGAGTCATTTTATGGTTTCACCTTAAATTCCTGGCTGATTCCCCTGTGCAGAAAAATCATCTATCCTATGAAAAAAAAATCTCATTTCTGGAGGTCTTTAAGAAGAATCCAGATAACAACCCTCTGAGGATAATTTGATTGGTTTCCTTGCAATTGCAGAGGGTTGAATTAGATGATCCTTGAGGACCCTCCCAATTCCATGATTATTTCCTAAAACCCAGGCAAAGACAATTCTAAATCCAATTATTTTTCCTTCAGGGGGGAAAAGATAATAGAGAATAATTGCTGCATTTTCTCACTTTTGATACTCCATATTTCCTTCTAGATAGCCATAGTTTTTCCTCTTTCTGTTCCTCCAACATCAAATAATGCTGAAATTCTAAAAAGAAGGATCATTAATTCCCAATTTCAGTAAGAAAAGGAGACCCAAGAGCTAGGTTGAAATCTGACACAAACGAATCCCTGATTTTAAAGATCTTGCCAAAAAAAAAAGTGTTTACCTTTTTTTGACAGCCATTTCATTGCCTGTGTTCACTCAACACACCTAACCTGCTGATTGGACTAACCATTTCTGAACATCCCTTCCACACTGAATCCATAACAGACCAAACTGGTTGAGCTATAATCTAATGCAAGGACCAAAAGTAGCAGCTTTTCCAAAATCACAAGCATAACCTTAGCTTTGGAACACATCATACCATCCTGAACCTTTTAGATGATGCCACAAGCTCCCATCTGAATTTGCAGAACTAGATTACAAGAGCTATCTTGGAAATCTGCAGAGATTTAGAAATCCCAGCAAATTATCTTAACGGCTATTATGATGTGGATGGACACTTGCTGGATGAGGGAATACAGTTGGACACCCCAAGAAGATTTCTCAGTTCAGGCTGCAGTATTATTATGGGATTTGGAGGGTGGGAGACCAGAATCCACACCTCAGAAGATGGCAATTGATGGAGTCAATGTCTCTTAAGTCTCCCACAAAGATATTAATACATATTCATTGTCAGAGGAAAAGTCTACCTCACTCTGCACTTTTCGATTTTAAAAACAGTTGCAAATGTCTCAACTGAGCCCCAGAAAAAAAAAAAAGAACAAGCAAAGCTCCCGTGGCGCGTTTTTTCCTCAAGGACCGGTTGAGTCCAAGGAAATATTGCAAAGTTATTCAAGCGTAAGGACCACCCGGTCCGTCTTCCCCCTCCCCACTTTAAGCTAGCAAGAAACTCCCTAACGCCCACCAGGATGGGCGAAGAAGACTGCGGGCTGCTCTGCAAAGGGGTCCTATATACTAGGCTTGCCAAGGAATACACGATCTAAGTCAGTAGAGGATCCTTCGGAGTAAACACACCGAGGGTTATTGCGGAAGACCCATCGCAGAAACCGGCAAACTGGGCAAATAAAGAGGTGTAAATAAAGCCGGGCAAATAAAGAGGTGCACAACAAGCGTGCGGGGCCAGGACACGAGTCTGTTTGTTGTTTTTTTACTTACATGTCTTTGGCTGGCAAATTTTTTCCTTCCACTATGCGAATAAACAAGGAGCTCCTTTTAGCCATGGTTAATCGCACACTGCGTGGGAAGAAGGACCGCGAAAATGAAACACTAGCGTCGGGTGGCCTTAATCGGTGGCGGCGGACTTGCTGGGTGGATGCCCAACGTGATGAAGGCACTTAAAAATAATAACAACAGCAATGAATGATAACTGGAAACGAGACCTGAAACAGCGAGTGGAAAGACCACTAACTCAGGAGCCTCCCGCATTTCCACGCAGCCTTGCCCGCTTCGTCTCTATATATGGGGTATAGGAAAGGCGCACTCGTGCCCGGTTTTTATGGCTCGGCCAATCAGAAGGCGAAGAGAGAGAAGGAGGCGTGGTCGCGAGGAACACTTTCCGCTGTGATTGGAGGAGTGGCGTCCTCGCTGCCCACAGGAGCCCTTTCATGCTTCCGAATTGTGACTTGTGGCTCCAAGTGAAGTCCGCCCACGCCGCGTCCGCCTGAGGGTTTGGATTGCAACTCCCGGAGCAGGCTCTCCTTGGCAGGGGATGATGGGCATGGGGGAGGGGATCCCGATGATCTTCCTCGGCAGGTGATTTGTTTGGTTTTAGCTTTATGAGACCCGGGCATCCAGCTTCCGGACTGATCTGCAATTGTGTAAATGCCGGCGATTGTGGTTGCGGGGCTCTTGGTGCTCTCTGAGCTTGGTTGTTTGCTTGCGGACGCTTCGTGACCCAACTTCATGAGTGCAAAACTGACAACAAAACTGGCAACAAATCCCTCGCCCTGATGTTACCAACTTGGATCGTGAAACGTCTGCAAGCAATCCAGTCCTTGTAGCCCAGGGGTCCTCAACCTTGGCAACTTTAAGACTTGTGGACTTCAACTCCCAGAATTCCTCAGCCAGCAAAGCTGGCTGAGGAATTCTGGGAGTTGAAGTCCACAAGTCTTTGCCAAGGTTGAGGACCCCTACTGTAGCCTGTTTAAAAACCACTACTAAATAAACCGAAACTTAAAAGCAAGGTGTCCGCTAGGTTTAAATCTCAGAAAGAATCACGGTGAAAATTAAGGCTAAGTATTGATACAGAATTGTTCTCCTTTATGCCTGTATAGCATTAGAAAATTGAAATGGGTTTACAAACCATGGCAAACTGACTTTGCTTAACTTATTAAGCCAATACACCGACTGGCTAAGCGTAAATCAAATCTTAAGGTGCACAGAGATTGCCATGGAATTTAATTCCAAGTAAACATATATTGGATAATAACGGGGGGGGGGGTGGCATTTCACAGAGATAGTCTCATGTAGACGTCCTAAAAGCAGCTCCTGCTAGATTCAAGTAGATCCTTAGGATGGAAATAAGATGCATGACACGAGGCCCAGAGTTGCAATGGCAATCCATTATTGCCACTCCTTATTGTACAGTTAAGAATTTAACCCCCTTGGCTCACTGTCAGAAGAGCTGCTGATAGAAAGGGCATCCCTAAAAATAATTAATGGGCATTTCTGATACAGGTTCTTAAAACTATTCAGCCATCAGCAGGCAGATAAACTGGATCCTGGGATTAATGGACAATCAGACTGATTGATGTGTCCTTTTGTGGTTATCACTCCCGCCTCTGCAAAAAAAAGGACCCCCTAGCCAGCCATTTACAGGGCCATTTTAAGGAATTTGGGGGGGGGGGAGTAATGCAACTCCAAGTTAAAGGGGTCTCCCCATCAGGGGTGATCATAGGGAGGTTCAAAAATATCAAGGTGGCAGCCACAATTATGCAAGTGAAGCCCTCAAACACTTTGGGAGCTTCAATTGTCTGGTTATGGCTGCCATATTTATTTTTTTTGACTCTCAGTCACCCTGACAGCTGATGCATCCTTTTGTTACAGATGGATTCCTACAAAAGGAGTTGGCAAGGAGGACAAAGAGACAATGTGCATCCAGTTTTGGTCATTACAATACAAAAAAAAAATGTTGAGACTCTAGAAAGACTGCAGAGAAAAGCAACAAAGATGATTGGGGACTGGAGTCTAAAACATGAAGAACGGTTGCAGGAATTGGGTATGTCTAGTCTAATGGAAAGAAGAATTGGGGGGACATGATAGTAGTGTTCCAATATTTGAGGGGCTGCCACAAAGGAAAGGGGGTCAACTTATTCTCTAAAGCACCTGAAGGCAGGACAGGAAGCAATGGATGGAAAATAATCAAGAAGAGAAGCTATCTAGAACTAAGGAGAAATTTCCTGACAGTGAGGACAATCAATCAGTGGAAGGGCTTGCTTTCAAAAATTGGAAGTGCTCCATCACTGGAGGTTTTAAAGAAAAGATTGGACAGCCATTTGTCTAAAATGGTAAAGGGTCTCCTGCTTGAGCAGGGGGTTGGACTAGAGGACCTCCAAGGTCCCTTCCAACATTGTTATTCTGTAATTCTGTGCTTTAAGGAAATATAGCTTGGCAGAAATCATGGGCACCCCATCACTGGAGATCTTTAAGAAGAGACTGGACAATCACCTGTCTGAGATGGTGTAGGTTCTCCTGCTTAAACGGGGGGCTGGACTAGAAGGCCTCCAAGGTCCCTTCCAACTCTATTATATTCAAATGATTTGGGAACAAACCCACTTCCTTGCCATTTGGTAAAATCCTATATAAAGCTACCTGTTGGATTATACAGAGCTCCTGGGGGGAATCTAATTGGAAAGGCAGCACTTAATTCTGTAATTCTGTTCACTAACCTATAGGGTGAGACAGGACACCCTCTGCAAAGTAGACTGCCAAAATTTTCCAAAGTAGTATCACTTTAATAAAAAGCAACTATGCAAAATAACAACAGTTTGTTAAACAGACAGATATTGGAGGAGTGTAATGCGAAAGTCAACTTTTGATTGAAAAGGTATCTAAAATATAAAAACAATGGAGTGGTCATATCACAGAGACAGGGATATCTACAAGGTATGGTTAAAAAAGAATCAAGATGGCAGCCGTAACAATGCAGCTGAACCATTTTTAAGTGCATCAGCTTTAAGGCAGAGTTTCAGTTCCATCATAGCTACAATCTTGATTCTTTTGACTATTTCCTCCAAATACTCCTATGGGAGAGATGATTTCACACGACTGAAGTCCACATATCTTAGATAGCCACATATCTTAGAGTTGCCAATGTTACCCAATAGATGATAGTACTAGAGAGACAGACTTGCACTTCACCACCATGTGGCAAAAACTATATTACTATAGGGCATGAATTTTTCAATCTTGGCAACTCTAGGATATGTGGACTTCAACTCCCAGAATTCCCCAGCCAGCAAGGCTGGCTAAGGAATTCTGGGAGTTGAAGTCCACACATCTTAGAGTTGCAAAGGCTGAGACACACACTGGTATACAGAACAGGAACTTTGTGGGCAGAAAAAGGTGGGTGCTGGCCAGTAATATCCCCCACCCATAAACTCTTTCTATTACTCTTTTGGGGTGCCCACAGAGCATAAAACCTCAAGAGGGCAACTGTGAAAAGCTTTCATGTGCCTCGCAAGATAGGGTCGGGGTTTTGAAATAGAGGATGTGCCCACAGTAGCAAACAGACAGTCTCCTACCCATAAATAAAAACCTTTTTTGTTTGATTTGAAGGACCTTCTTCTGGGGCTGGCAGAAACTGCAAAATAGCACTAACGAGGAGCAAGACAAAAAGGGCTGAAACCCCCTTTTGGTGGGCTGTGACGGAGACTCTAGAAAGAGTACAGAGAAGAGCAACAAAGATGGTTAGAGGACTGGAGGCTAAAACAGATAAAGAATGGTTGCTGGAATCAGTCTTGGGTGCTCCAACACTGGAGATTTTAAAGAAGAGATTGGACAGCCATTTGTCTGAAATGGTATAGGGTCTCCTGCTTGAGCAGGGGGTTATTCTGTGATCTGTGATGTACATTTCCCTCCTCAACAAAAGTAGGATGTCTGCCCTAGAGCAAGCAGGATGCATGGATGAGCCCAGCATCTGCATGTCTGGCATTTGCTCGCTGAAAGCTTGCCTGGAATGCATATGGCCTTTTCAGCTGTCAAAATCCACATAAACCCACTGTCAACCAGGGTCCCTGTCTAGCGTTAAAATTCATATATTAGTATAATCTTGTACAACAGAAACATTAACCAAGCTGTTATTTATACAATCAGGGTTGGAAGTATGTATGTGTGTGGGGGGGAGGTGCTAGATCGACAGAAATTATTATTAAACACAAGGGGAATTTAAATCAATCACAGAAAAGTCTCCAAGAGCCCTCTGGATGATTCATTTAACAGGAGGTTCCTTAGACCAGAGTCAAGAACAGCAGCAGCT
>NW_015389360.1:0-59133 GCF_001527695.2 Protobothrops mucrosquamatus
ATCCAAACCTGCGTCGGTAACAATTTCCAACTTACGCGAAATCGTCATCAGCCATGGTCTTGCAGAAGAAGACTGAGCGAGGAGATGCAGTAGGCTTAGAAAGGACCGCTTTTTCCTAAACTTGGATTAAAGCCGGGCGACGCTTCAAGTCCTTCGCCGGCGAAGTTGCTGCGCTCTCCGGCTAGCAACTTTAAGCTCTCTGTGCTCAAATCGTCCCTTCGGGCGGGGTGCCAGTCAGCCGAAAGAAGCCGTCGGGGTGTAGCCAGGCACCTTCGTTGAAAGCGATTTCCTCTTCCCTCCGCCCGCTGCGATTTCAACGCGAGTTGATCCCCAGGGGGATCCGGGAAGGGTCTGGTTGGTTCTCCACGAGCACAGAAACCTCGCTCCCGCACCGTCTTTCTGGGTGGGTGCTTCCTGCAGATATGCCTTCCCCAGCATGGGGCTCCCAGAAGTGTCCGGCTGCAGCACCGGCCATCATCTCCAGCCACGTACAAAATCGTTGTGGATTTTTTTATTTTTATTTTTTGGGGTTTTTTTGTGCAGGATACGACATATTTGACTTAACGGGTCTAAAATCAAAACATACACAACAGGCTCATTCGAGCGTGCTAAAACAACGATTTGCAAACGGCTAACAAACCAAACCCAAAAAAATAATAATGATTGCAAAATGATAACAACAAAACCAATTTTTTTTTAAAAATGTGTTTCTTTTGGAAGGAAAAGGGCTGAGATCTAAGCAGGAATTTCAGCCATCTTGTTTAAAATACTTTAAAAATAATAAAAGAAAAAGAACATAACACAAATACAATTATAATGCAGAAGCATACTTAAAAAAAACCTCACAAACCCTGAAAAGTGATTTTAAAAAGTGAAAGAAAGAAAACAAAAAATGCAAAGTACATAATAGTTATAATTCTATACATATCTAAATATTACTAAAGTGTATATATATTTATAATACATTTGTATAACATCATTCATCTTTAACTTACAGTATAAATGAGTTCCTATTTCATTATATTTGTCCATACAAAGTTTACATCTAAAGGCAATCCATCCACTCATAAGAGTGAATGGGCCATTTCTCTTTACAATGCTACAGTATCAGTCTCTTGGCTACAGTAAGGGCAAGGAGAATACGTTTACATTATTCAGTTGTTAAATTCCATGTAATAGGTAATGTACAGGTAGTCCTTGACTTACGACCACAATTGAGCCCAAAATTTATGTTGCTAAGTGAGACATTTGTTAAGTGAGTTTTGCCCCATTTTACGACCTTTCTTGCCACAATTGTTAAGTGAATCATTGCAGCTGTTGAGTTAGTAGCACGGTTGTTAAGTGAATCTGGCTTCCCCGTTGACTTTGTTGTCAGAATATCGCAAAAGGGGATCACATCGCAGTCATAAATATCAGTCAGTTGCCAAGCATCCGAATTTTGATCACGTGACCATGGGGATGCTGCAATGGCCGTAAGTGTGGAAAACACTCATAAGTCACTTTTCTCAGTGCTATTCTAATTTTGAACAGTCACTAAACGTAAGTTGTAAGTCAAGGACTACATGTAATTCGAGAGAATATTATCCTCTGAAATTTTTAACATTTGTCACACACTCGTATTTATATAATCTACTATTTTCCCAGAATAGGACATTGTAAAAACCTGCGCCTTAAAGAATCATCCTTATTACATCTCCAATAAAATGCTTAGATAGAACTTTTCCTATAAATTCTAAATATTATTTTTTGTTGTATAAGTCGTAGCTTAAAGTCCACTGACACTCTGGATTTAGAACTTAAAACACTTTCCCATTTTGTCCATCTTGATAGCAAATACATTTTCCACATTATTGGGGAGAGGTGTTGGACAAGTTCCTGATTTAGCTGCAGCATATGAAATTGGACACATGCAATATTAAGGTTCTACATTTTTTTTTTTTGCTATCCCTTCCTGGTGCTTAATGTTTCTATGTTGTAAGCTGGGTATGAGATGGAGGCAAATAAATTTTATGAATGAACAAACGAATGAATGAATGTAGGGACTCTAAAGAACCCAGCTTCTTAGGTGTTATTGGACTCTCTAGATCAGTGATGGAGAGCCTTTTAGAGAACAAGTGCCCCAAACCCACCCCCCACCCCTATCCCTGCTCCGCCCTGCCCGCTGGGCCACCCACCACCTCCACAGCCTGCCACAGATCACCTAGGCAGCCCAGCAGCACCATGGCGGCCACGCCCTCCACCCGTGCCCCGCAGCATCATCTGTGCGCAACGGGGTGCAAGGGCGGAGTCTTGTCCCTGTTGCCCAGCTACCATGTCCATGGCTGTGCTACTTCACATGGGCTGCGCCTGGGGGTGACTCTCCTCCGGGGGGGCTGCTGGTAAGGTGGCCATGGGGGAGGCGGGACTGGGGCGATGGTGCGTGTACCCACAGAGAGGGCTCCGAGTGCCGCCTCTGGCACACATGCCATAGGTTCACCACCACTGCTCTAGATTAAAATAACACAGATGATTAGTTTTGCTCACTTTGCTTAAGAGAGCATCACTATGATCCTAACATTCCCCTCAGCTGGTCTGTAGCAAGGACAGAGTCTATATAGAATAGACACATCTTTAAATACCAGTACACATATCTAGGGAATCTTGATTGGGCTAGGTTTTCTAGACCAACATAAAACCAAAACTAATACTGAAAGATGTGTGTGCACCCACCGTTGTTGTTATTACCCATGTGTTGTTGAAATGTACACATACTGCATTTTTTGCAACTATTTATTAGTGTATTTTTTATTTAATAGGTTTATTAAACTTCTATACCATTCTAATTAACAAATAATTCTGAGCTGCTGGTACACCTCTTTCAGTGGTCAAGTCAAAAAGACACAAATTCAAAATAACAATTGCAATAGTCATTCATTCAAAGAAAGAAAGGCTAGGATTGAAAAAGCAGAAAGCGTTCTACAGAAGGAGCTCTCATCCTTCAGAATCCACTGGCTAAGTGCCACATCTTAATGGCTTTACAGAACAACAGAAACACAGGGGACTGATCTCTGTGGAATATTATTTCATAGAAAGGAGGCAGCATTCTAGAAGGCATGCCCTGAGGTCCTTGTAGATAATATTCCATAATGTCATCTATCCACAGCTGAGCCTCCAGCTCCCCTCTTTGCCATCTAGTGTCCATGATTTTATCTCTTAATGTTTTTTTATCTGCTGTGTTTTGACGATGTATGATTTCAACTGGCAGCTGCTTTGCTAGTAAACATTGTTTTTTCAGTGTTTCTATGTTGTAAGCTGCACAGAGTCATTGGATACGAGATGGAGGGCAAATAAATTTTATGAACGAATGAATGAATGAATGAATGAATGAATGTAGGAACTCTAAAATAACCCAGCTTCTTGGATGTTATTAGATGGGCCAGTAAAGATATCAAGATCCTGAGTCATAAAGGGCTTTAAAGGTTATAATTAACACCTTAAATTACACTAGGGACAACAAGCAATCAGTGCCGTTCTCAAAATAGACACGTGATATGAGTAAATGAACTACTACCCATAACTATTCAAGTCACTGCATTTTGGATCAATTGTAGCCTCTCAAAGGAAGCCCCATGTTAGAGCGTACTGCAATAATCAAAACAAGTCTTGATCAAGGAATAAGTGATTATAAGCAGGGCATCTTGATCCCAGAGAGACCATGACTAGTACACAAGATGCAATATATAAAGGCTTCTAGCTATGGTTAGTAAAAGTGCAGTAGACGTTTTGGGCATAGGGAGGAAAAAGGCAAAGAAGAAATGTTTGAAATCTACTTTATTGAATCAGGTTTGTGTGACCACCCTGTGTTAACCTAATAACTCTGTGCAGTTTGATAGGATTTTCATATACAAATCTAAGTTCCCCAACTTTTTTCCACTATTTGTCCATCGGTCCCATGAGGAAAACCATGAATTCCAGTTCCACTTTAGGCATGAAGTCAGCTGGATGATCTTGGGCCAGTCCTTCTCCCTCTGCCTTAGAAAGCAAGTCATGGCAAAACACTACTAGGAAAAAAAAAACTTGCCAGGAAAATTGCAGAGATTAGTCCAAGCAGTTACCAGGGGTCAACACTAAGGCCCAATAACAATCTAATAACAAGGGGGCATTCATAGGACACACTCCTTTGCAAAATATTCATTGTTTGTATTCTTTTCCTAAATTCCTTATTTCTATATACCCACAGCAGAATGGGTGGAGAAAAACAATTTTAAGGTCGGAAAGGTTATGGAGTCTGGCAAATGCCATAATAGATTAGACTCGACCCAATTCTTATTACGTGTAGTCTGGAAGCAGCAGAATAAATCACTTTGCCCCCCAAAAAAGAGCATGGGCAGAAAAGGATGGGCAGAAAAAATCCACCCAAGAACATTTCTTGGGTGTGGAACTGGATTAACTGAGGTTATTTGTTCAAAGGGTTGAAGAGAAAGAACTGAACCAACAGCGGCACAAGCTTTTTTCAATTGTACTTAGTAAATATTGTATTTTCAGCTCAAAGTGTGTTCATTTCAAACAAAAAGTCAATACCTCTGCTTGGAACAGGGCAATGAGGAATCTCATTATAGTTTGCTTTATTTATTTATCCAATTTATCCAATTTACATAGCTATCCATCTCATATAAGTGACATGGGGCAACTCAGAAATTAAAAACTACAACTATAAGAAACAAAATATGGTGGTGAGGTCTGCTCCTGCTAGAGATGCCGCTGGATACTGTCCAACTGCTGGGGTAGTGCTGAGTTGAACACAGACCAAACCGACATCAAGCCCAGGTGACAAGCTGGTCAGTCAGGGTTTTTTTTCGCAACCTATGGAACGATAACCAGCTCTGTCAAAATAGAGACATGATCCAGATGCTGCATTTGATTGTGTAAGATGGCATTTGTTGAGCTCAAAAGTGGACCCTGTCCCTGCAGAAAAAACACTAGGAAAATGATGATGATGATGATAATGATGACGATGATACAAATAAACCATAAAACCAGATTAAAATTAATAATCAGTAGCATTTACAAGGCATACATCATAGTTAATACAACTATCTAGATCAGGGGTAGGCAACCTTGGCTCTTTTATGACTTGTGGACTTCAACTCCCAGAATTCCTGAGCCAGCATGGCTGGCTCAGGAATTCTGGGAGTTGAAGTCCACGAGTCATAAAAGAGCCAAGATTGCCTACCCCTGATCTAGAGACTCCACACTGCAACCAAATGCCCAAGTATTGTGATTCTGATAATATGAATTAGAAATGCAAAAAATGTATTCCCTGTTCTGACAGGGGGTATTCTTAAATGTTTTGAGAATTCATAAAAGTGTTTTATCTGGATCCGACACATACATTTCCCAATCACCATTCAGCATTTGACAATCCTAACCCACCCCCAATATGTGCTGTTGCAACATCATCATATCCTTAGTTTAGTTCAAGGAGAAACTGTGGTGGAATATTGTTCGGAGTCACAAGAAAGAGGGGCTCTTTCCCAGAGAGCAAAGAGCAAAGAGGAGCTTAGGATCTCGGGGAATGCAGGAAGAGGGGGGAGATGGACTCCTCCTAGCAATTCACATAGTGTATCTAATACTTATGTAGGGAGTTGTTTCAGTTTGGCAAATTTCTGACTAAAGGGAAAGTCCACACGTCATTCTTGGTTCTTTGAGCCTGACAGAAACAGCAAAATGATGGCGATACCACCATAGGGAAGCTTTTCTACCTGCACTCAACTGAAATGCATAAACCTGTATGTTTCCCATCTATATTAGGGATTTTAAAGACCTTCTGAATGCAGCCTTCCCCATCCTGGCTTCTTTTACTATGTGGGAGCACAATTTCCAGATTTCCTATTAAAAACATAGTTTTTGTCATAGTGGCAAACAGAGCAAATTAAATTCTTAATACAACCAAAAAGCAAAAGAGAGTGTAAGCTACCTTAAGTCCTAAAACCATCTTAAAACAAGCACTCATATACTCATTAGAATCCTCACAACTAAATGCTGGTCAAGATGAGCAATGGGAGGGGGGAACCGTATTGCAATTATTTTAAAGGTGAGCCTCATCTTCTACTGAAAACACCAGGAAAGGCCAAATACACAATCTCTTGTATAATGAATGTAATTAGAGTCTAATATGCTGTACTATTCTTGTGTGTTTCTATACAGATGGAATAAAAAGCTATGGGGATGTTTTTATTTTCATCTACCCAATGTGTTGATGTTTTTTTTTAAAAAGGAAGATAAGACATAGATAACAGTCCTAAGATCTAAGTAGGGAATATAATGGAATATATATGTGTTTAATTAGCCAAACCACAAAACTACCAAAAATTCCTGCTCTTAACCTCATTGTTACAACTGCTAAAACCATTACAGGCAGACTTTGATTACGTCCACAGTTGAGTCCAAAATTTCTGTTGTTAAGTGAAACATTAATTAAGTGAGTTTTGCCCCGTTTTATGACTTTTCTTGCCGCAGTTAAGTTAGTAACATGGTTCTTAAGTTAGTAATATGGTTGTTAAGTGAATCTGGTTTGCCCATTGACTTTTCTTGTCAGAAGGTCACAAAAGGGGATCACATGTCCCCGGGACACTGCAACGGTCATAAATATGAGTCAGTTGCCAAGCATCTGAATTTTGATCATGTGACCATGGGGATGCTGCATAAGTTAGTAACCTGGTTGTTAAGTGAATCTGGCTTCCCCAGTGATTTTGCTTGTCAGGAGGTTGAAAAAGGTGATGGGACATGATGGGACACAGTAACAGTTATAAGTATGAACCAGTTGCTGAGTATCTGAATTTTGATCACATGATCATGGGTATTGTAGGAAATAAAATCTGGTTCCAAGCCAGGAGAAAGACGCTTGAGCCAATGAATTTGGAGGCAAGCTGCAGGAAAGGAGATCTCCATTTATTTAGGAATCAGAAGCAAAGTGACTACAGTAGCAATTGGTTCTGGGACAGCTGACTGCCTGGCATGGCAAGTAGGGTGGTTTTTTTCATGAGCTTTCATCATGTCTTCTGACTGCTACTTAGTGTTCATAGATGTGTTCTGCCAGTCTTCTGCCTGTTTGTCTTACATAGTGGTTGTTGCAGACCTCACATTGTATGCGGTAGAAATGGAAAAATGTGCCACTGACAAAAAATGTTGTAAAATGTGATCATATGACCATGGAGTATTGCAACCAGCCATAAATGTAAGTTGGCTGCCAAGCACCCAAAATGCAATCACCTGACCATGAGGTGGTGCAGCAGTTGTAACTTTTGAGGATGGGTTGTATAACTTTGAATGGTTGTTAAACAATTGGTTGTAAATCAAAGACTACCTGTACCAGGAAAAGAGTGTGAGCAATGTGAACAGTTTTTCAAAAGAATGAATGAATGAATGAATGAATGAATGAATGAATGAATGAATGAATGAATGAATGAATCTCAGCAGAACGAACGTAATGGTGGAAGCTTGTTAGATCTGAAATACAATCTAGAGGTAAGGAGAAATTTTCTGACAGAACAATTGATCAATGAAATAGCTTGTCTTGCTCCAACACTGAAGATTTTTAAAAACTAGACTGGACAACCATTTGACTGGAACAGTATACAGTCTCCTGCCTTGAGCAGGGGGTTGGACTAGAATCTAGTCCAACACCTGCTCAAGGATTAGAACAGCGGTAGGCAACCTTGGCTCTTTTATGACTCATGGACTTCAACTCCCAGAATTCTGAGCTATGCTGGCTCAGGAATTCTGGGAGTTGAAGTCCACCAGTCATAAAAGAGCCACAGTTGCCTACCCCTGGACTAGAAGACCTCCAAGATCCCTTCCAGACCTATGATTCTAGTGTTCAGATGTCAGCTTATCTTGCAGCTCTGGCTTCTACACAAGTATTAAGGATGCAGGAACTTTTAAAAAATATTTGGCCACCCTAATCAGGTAGCTCACCAGAAAGAATTCAAGAACAGCAGCCGTGTGTAAAGCACAGCACTTCTTACTTCTTCCACAATTGAAAAAAAGTTTTCTAATTGAAAAGAGAGTGGCTTTTCAAAATTCACACTCATTCAGAAACGTCACCTTTTTCTCAATCAGAAATGTTGAAATATACAACCTACAGACAAGCTTCCACTGTTGAATGCTTGTTGTTCAAGAAGAAAGGAAGGAAAAGAGAAAAAAAACCCCTCTAATCAAACCTATAATCAGCGAAATGTTTTTGTTTTGTTTTTGTACCGAAGCCTCATTAAAGAATTAGCAAGAGAATGGGCCAGGCTTGCTCCTCCTCCTCCTCCTCCTCCTCCTCCTCCTCCTCTTCTTCTTCTTCTTCTTCTTCTTCTTCTTCTTCTTCTTCTTCTTCTTCTTCTTCTTCTTCCATATCCATTATCGGACGTTGGCGATCTTGTTGGCGATCCTGTTTTTATCAGCAGCCGCACGAAAAAGTGCTGCTGAGTTTTGTCCAAAACAATCCCTTAGATTTTGCTTTTAGCTAAGTCAATTAGCCACTTCAAGCAACACATTTGTCACATCTCCTTTTTCAATAATGGATTAGACTCTTAGGCTAAACAACTCATAGCACTACAGGACACCACACTGCAAAACGTGTCACGATATTTGTAACATAATGAACTTCAGACGAGAATGGCCTCATATGAACTTTGTTTCTTGCCAGCTTTCTTTCACTAGAGGCACCCACTAGTCTGTGAGCTATTTTATCTGTACAAAAGCAGCTCCACTGAATTACAACTGAAGCGCTGCAGATAAATGAAATAAATGTCATGGCTTCTAGTAAAAAAGCGCATATATGTTCACTGTTACACACAAGATGTACTTTGCACAGATGGTAGATTTGTTTTAAGAGAGGTGATAGAAAAAGGTCCAGAGTAAAAAGAAAGAAAACTACTATCTACGTTTTCTTCTACTTTACATACAGTAACCTTATTTTCTTGGGGGGGGGGGAATAAAGGATAAGTCCCAAAAGGGGCAAATCTGAAAGAGGTTTGTAAGGATACAAACATTTAATAGTTTCCGTTTATAACTTTGCATTACAAAGAAAAAATAAAGAGCAAGACACAGAAAATGATTAAATTAAAAAAATGTAAAGGACATATTTTAAATAAAAGATTCCCCTTCCTAATAAAGGAAGTATGGTCACTGTAAATTTATAGCTACCTTTTCTAACATGTTTTGCATGCCTTGATGTTTTGCATGCTAGTTAACATAATTCTTAGTCAACCTGATTGTGGGTTGTTAAAGGAATACAGTATAGAATTACAGCCTTTGCCTTTTCTAACACAATTATCCTATCTCCCCTTCAGCAGTGGAAGAAGCTTTTGATTGCTTTACGGAACTGTCTGTCAATGATTGCCCGCCTCTGCCTTTTTATGTTTCATGGTATATAAGACCACTGAGGCCGGAAGTGGCTTTATTGTTGGCTTTGAGGTATGTATGATTGTAAATATAACTAACATGAGTTGCTTTTCTTTCTGAAATGTGGTTTAAAGTTGGTCTTTGTTTCCTTTTTATGTATGATTCTGCAAAGCAAAACTATTTTTTTTTTTTTTGCAAAATTGGTCTCACAGGCTTGATAGTTGAATGGAAATTCCTCATTCAGATGTAGTAAATCTCTCCGGATATTTTTGAATACAGAATGCTGGGGATTGGTGGAAGAGGTTAATTGTTCTTATGACTTGGTTTTAGCTTTTGCTAAAACATTTTATTGACTTTTGTCAAATACAGAATCTTGGCCTTGTGTAGCTTTGTGCTACACAATAAAAAAGCTCCTGAATAATATAAGTCTGCTATACTTTAAAACAAGAGGTATTTCCCAGAAACCCAGTTTAACTTTCTTAAAAGGGACCATGTTTTATTATGTCTCAGTGTTTTTTTTTTCCTTTGGCTTGTTTTGCAGAAATATTTGATTTTTCCCTGAAATACTGTGTCTGAAATACTGTTGCTAAATTGCTTTTGTTCTAAGAAATTAGCACAGCCACACCCAGGTGTACTGGCCTTTCCTGATTAGATTATTGTGGAGGGGGCTTGCAAGTCCACAAACCTAGTGCATCCCAGCAGGACAAATTCCTTAGAATAGAAAGGCTTCAGTTTCCATCTATGGAAAGGAAGAAATCATTAGTCTAAAAAATTGAAAGGGTGGAGCTGTTTAGCATTCCTGAACACCTGATTAATCTGTAGGGAGAATACCCCTAAGGGAAAGCAGAAATACCAGTTTAAATGGAATCAGTTATCACCCTAGAATTCTCTGCAATTCTTTGCTGGGATTACAGTGGCAAGAGAAGAACTCTGCTAGAGAGAGACTCCACCTGTGTCAGAATTAACTGACCTCCATAAAGGTCTTTCCAATTTGAATTTAAATTTGAATTTAAAAATGCAATGAAATGCATACGTTTGTGAATATAAGTAGTCTTCGACTTACAACCGTTCATTTCGTGACCGTTCAAAGTTACAACGGCACTGAAAAAAGGGATTTATGACTATTTTTCTCATTGCAGCATCCCCATGGTCATGTGATTTATATTCGGATGCTTGACTCATATTTATGACATTGCAGTGTCTCAGAGTAATATAATCCCCTTTTTGCAACCTTATGACAAGCAAAGTCAATGGGGAAGCTAGATTTCCTTAACAACCATGTTACTAACTTAACTGCAGTGGTTCACTTAATGATTGTTGCAGGAAAGGCACAAAAAAGGCACCAAACTCACTTAACAACTGTGTTACTGATTTAAGAACTGCAGTGATTCACCTAACAAATATGGTGGGAAAAGTTGTAAAATGAGGCAAAACTCGCTTAACAAATTTCTCACTGAACAACATAGGTTTTGGTTCAATTGTGGTTATAAATTGAGGATTACCTGTAATGTTCAGAAATGCCAACTATTTCTGATTAATGTGCAGAAGAGAGTTATGCTACATTAAACTGATAACTACAGAATCAGAGTTGAATTATTTGTTTTGTTAAGGGGGCAGTCTTGGAAAAGGGTTGTCCCAAAGGTGTCACTGCTTCCCCCCCCCCTTTTCTATAGATTAGGGGTCTCCAACCTTGACAACTTTTAAGACTTATGGACTTGGCTAGCTGAGGAATAATGGGAGTTGAAGTCCCCAAGTCTTAAAGTTGCCAAGTTTGGACACCCTTGCCATAGATCAGGGCTTTTCAACCTTTTCACCATTGTACCACTTTTAGGATATGGCAACATCCGAGTACCACCAGTCGCCTAGCAAGGTGTCAAAAACTTGATGACCAAAAAAAAAAAAAAAAGGAAAAAAGTGATAAAGTACAGTTAGTCCTCGACTTACAACAGTTTGCCTAGTGACTGTTCGAAGTTACAATGGCAAGTTACAATGGCACTGAAAAAAGTGGCCCCCCAAGCCACAGCCGAGCAAGACACCTGCCTGCCCACCCGGCGGCGCTCTTCCTCCTGTCCAAGGTTTTAATTGTGAGCATTTCTGTTGAGGATTGGCAGCGGGGGTGGGTTAGGGGGGTGTTTGGTTTTTATTCCCCTCATCTGCTTGGTGGTTGCAGCAGGTTTTGGTCACTTCTCATGACCCTGGGACACTGTGACCGTCATAAATATGAATCAGTTGCCAAGCATCTGAATGTAAATCACAAGACCCTGGAGATGCTGCAACATTCCAGCTGATCAGCGCTTCTTCTGGGCTCAGCAGAAGCACCAGGATCAGTGCTGCTTTCCAGCTGATTGGTGCTTCTTCAGGGCTCAGCAGAAACACCAGGATCAGCACCGAGCTCCAGCTGGAGCTTGGTGCTGATCCTGGCGCTTCCACTGAGCCCTGACAGTCCCGAAGAAGCGCAGATCAGCTGGAAAGTGGCACTGATCCTGGCGCTTCCGCTGAGCCCTGACAGCCCTGCAGCTCCAGCCATCTCTCACTCAGGCTTGTGCGGTGCTGCCACCGGTTCAGCTCATTCCCCTCCACCGCTACCACTTTTCTAGGATGGTTGCGTACCACCTGCCAGGTGCCAATGTACCACAGGTGGTACCTGTACCACTGGTTGAAAAGCCCTGCCATAGATGATACAGAGCTTCAAAAATCCCTGAAGTATTAACTTGTAAATCATAAGTTAAGAATCAAAACCTGAGTAATTTATACAAACCACAGTTAGCTAGTTGGTAAAAAGTGCAAGAGTAAATATAGCTTATCACCCCAAAGCAAATAAATCACATTACAGTACAACTAAATGTATGCAATCAGATGTTCTATAATAGAAGGAATCTTTTTGCCCTGACCGCTAAAGCCTGCTTCGACATCTCCAGATGTCCTCGTGGTGTAAATAGATCAAGGCTGGAATAAACACTGCTTTAAATACAGGTATAGGGTAGGGTTTGTTTGTTTAGCTGGCCTTGCTACCTCTGCAAAAGCTGCTAAAATTGTGTGTAATGTAACTGGATGTATTAGTATGATGACTGAATTGGATCTTGACTCTCTGTAGTGCTGGCCGCTCTTTCTCAGCATCGTCATCATGTATTCTCCTGGAGCAGAGTTAATGCCTGTAAGGATCATAGATGAACAACAGGTAAGTGGAAAATACTGGAAGGAGCAAGGATAATATTTAAGGGCCAAACTGTACGTGACAGGAATAAACCCAGCATGGGTTTTCTAATGTATATCCTTTTTCAAAGATTTATTTTCAAAAGAGCTGCAGGCCCATTGGGTCCTATTTTGATCACCGTAAAACCATCAAAAGAAAATGCTGAGGAAAGCTTTTGAGCTTCTTAAAGACAAAACTTGTTGTATTGTGCTGTTTTTAATAAAGTGCTGAGAAAGAAACAGTAACAAACTAGAGTTCCGCAGTATCGGTTTACTGTTTGTCCAGTTTGAATCATAGCTTCATTGACAACTCTGCCTTTCACAAATATGTGATCTCTACTGCAATTCAGCTATCTAGAACTCTTCTGGGACCCAGCAAGATGGTGACTCTGTGGTATCTTATTTCTTAGTGTGCCGTCCAAAAGTTTGCTGATCTGCCATTAATCAGTTCTACTTATGAGTGGGTTTCGTCTATCTATAATTTGGCCAAGCAGTCTCATCCAGCTATCCAAACAGTCTGTGAGATGGCAGAGACGGGTGTGAAGAATATTGCAAGCAGCGTAGAACCTCTTCTCGACATATTTGAACCTCAACGTAAGTAATTGGTCATAGCTGGTAGGCCCACTCCAAACTAGAACACTATTCTTTGTCATGCCAGGTGTGTTTTTTGGGCTTGGTTTTCCAATGTATGGCTTTTGAGATGCTGTAAGCCAGAGGTCCCCAACCTTTTGGGCACCAGCGACCGGTTCCGTGGAGAGAGGCTTTTCCACGGACCGGAGAGTGTGTGGTTTTGTGGGCTGCCTCCATCCCTTAGATGGGGCTTTGCTTGTTTGGGCGGACCGGTTGCTGGCATGCCGTGGCCCGGTACCGGTCCACGGCCTGGGGGTTGGGGACCTCTGCTGTAAGAGAATAGGGGATTTATAGTCCAACAGCAACTGGGGATTCTGAAAAGACTTTGATTCCAAAGGTTCCTTAGGGCAAGCCTAGGAAGCTAACCTGAGTTCTTAATTTTATTTTTCAAACTTAATACACACTATCTTACTTAAACCAGTGGAATTAATCTTGTTTTGCCTTCTCTGCAGCCAAAGTATTTCCTCTTTAGGAGTCAATTCATTGAAGTGTGGAGATTGTGACCAGCAGGCTTGCAACAGTAACCACAAATGTACTGACTGCTTGGGATATCACACTAATTTAAGATGTAGTTTGCTTGTTCATGGTTCAATATGATCTATGAATCAACTGGTACAGGTAGTCCTCTACTTACGACCACAACTGAACCCAAAATTTATGTTGTTAAGTGAGAAATTTGTTGTTTTCTCCGATTTTATGATTTTTTTGCCACATTTGTTAAGTGACTTACTGCAGTTATTAAATTAGTAACACAATTGTTAAGTGAATCTGGTTTCCCCATTGACTTTGCATGTTAAAAGGTTGCAAAAAGTAATCACATGACCCCAGAACACTGCAACTGTCATAAATGTGAAATCAGTTGTAAGCATCCAAATGTAAATCATGTGATCAGGGGATGCTGCAATGGTCACTTTTTTTCAGTGATATTGTAACTTCAAACAGTCACTAAGCGAACTGTTGTAAGTCAAGGACTACCTGTAATTTATTCAGTAACCCATGATTAGGTAAGCCATGCCATGATGTATCTGGAACCAGTCACTAATCTGCTCTTCCATATCTTCTTCCAAAAATATTCCACTCCTACTTCAATAAATACCTGAACAGCAAAATAACTGAGTTGAATTAGCATTATGTCTATGTGTATACTTGCAATTTATCTAGAAATTGAAGAGAAATCAAAGCTTTTCTTACATTTCCTCTACTTTCTACTATCTGGAATTAAGGTTTTCTTGAACTGCTCAGCATGTTGTCCAAAGAATAATTTGGGGTTCCAGTTTGAGCCGGGGTTGCACAAAAACAAATCAGATTTATTAATTCCCCAAAGCAAAGTGGTTTGTTTGTGTGGGTAGCTACAGAGAAAATGAGGCATAGAGTGGTTGTTTGATAGGGGGCACTGGTCCTTGGCCTGAGCTTGAGGGGTCTGGGTGTGGGTGTGTGTTTGTGCTGGTGTGTGATACCTGAAGGGCATGAATGAGCATATGTATTGGTTCTAGTGTGTGATTCTGGCAAAGGTAATACTGTCCTTCCTTGTGTCTATTAGCTTTGCCTTCTCTGTTTGTACTAAGTATTTGGGCAGCAGGTTTGGGGGTTCGGGGAAGTGTGAATGAGTGAGTTCTTTGGTTAATTACGCTTGCCCAAGTAATCGGTTTTACTGTTTATCATTATTGAGCAATCTTAGCACCAGATCTTTGTTAAAATATGCCTATTTGATTGCAACATAGTTTCTGGTTTTGGTCGATTATTTGAGTGTGTGGTGGGGTAGAATTTTCTATGGTTATTACTGATTAGTAAAATTCTTCCCATGTGTACGTTTTGCAATTTAACTTGAAATCCAAGAGAAATCAGTTTTTCCTACATTGAGTTCTCTACTTCCTGGAATTAAAGTTCTCTTGAACTGCTTAGCATATGAATTAGGTTTAAAATCTTTCACTGAAGTTATGGTGTGAGTTATCTCCTTTAGGAAAGAATTGAAGTATATGAGATTATAGGTTGCTCTCTAAATGAGGGTGCTAGAAATTTTATCATGTTGTATCTTATTTCTTCCACTGTATCCTGCATGGAATGAAAAGCAAGAATGAATGAATGAATGAATGAATGAATGAATGAATGAATGAATGAAAGAAATTAAATTTCAAATACGTTTTGCCATATTTTGTAATTTTTTGATGAGCCATCAAGTTTTGCAAAATGCAACAAGGGAGGCAACACAATTCTGTGTAAGACATCTTTCTAGAAGTTTTTCTTCTAAGAATGATATTTCTAAATGTAAGCTGTGATATTAAGATAATCTAGTTTATTTCCTTCACTCTAAGAGAATTTAGGGAGAGATCTTTAAAATCTAAAAGGACAAGTGAATTTTATCTTGTAAGTTACATGGTATAACAGAAAACTTACATTTATGTTATGGTACCTTGTTGTGGAGAAAGAATGAAGAAAGAGAAATCCCAAAGAAAGAAGGCTGAAGGCTGAACCTTAAAATTATCCATTCTCTAATCAAGGGAGAGATGCATCTTTTCTAATGCAATTAGTGGTCAAAAAGCTATAAACACAAAGCTCCATTTAAAAAAATGTAAGCACATTCAGATGGTATGCATGGAGGAAGAGGTGCGCATAGCCCTTATCTTTTGATATCCATTCATATGACTCTGAATTTCCCACCACCTAAATGAGTGCATAACAAGGTAATCTCACCTTCATGTGATCATTTTCCTTTGTATAATTGTGCTGCAGCATAAAACAATATAGGCTTTTCATATTGCTAAGTAGCAATAAAACCCAAATACACGTAACATCCAGTTGTTGAACATCACCGGGAATCTTTTAAGTAATCAAACCTTTCTTTAATCTTTGCTATTTTACAGTTGCTATTGCAAATATAGCTGTTTGTAGGAATCTTGACAGGCTACAATACCAATTTCCTGTTCTGCAACAGACAGTGAATGAGGTAATCACTTGAACTTATTTTCCATACTATATTATCAATCTGTGTAGATTGCATTGTAAGCAACATATGGTATTTTAGATTTTACTGAATTACAACGCCTAACATCCCTAGGACAGGTAATGTGAAGGATACAGAGCCTTATAATTCAGTAAGACTTGGAAGATCACAAATTGTCTCTCTCTCAACTGTGGTCAGAACACGAGGTAGATGATCAGCTTCATAAGCATGGACTTCAGACACAGCTGTTATCAACAGGTGCTGTAAGAGCCATGAAATGCCAACCAATCTTTTCTTCCTATGAGAGAAAAAAGGACATTCTCTTTTCTCCTTTAAATACTTTGTCTTCCAAAGTTTTGGACTAGCAGGACTCCTCCAGCAAGCATTGTATCATACTCCTGGTGCTTTTTAAAAAATGCAAAACAGCCCCTCATGTTTAGTAGGGTCTATTGTTGTACTAGCTCAGTGATGGTATGAAACGTTTGGGCTTGGCGTGTCAAAATTTTGGAAAAAGATTAACTTTTTTATTTTATATACTCACATTTCTGAATTACCCATCTCCCTCAGAGAGAGACTCTTGTGTGTTTCACACACACGGGAAACAATTTTTTACATATTAATTTTGAAAAAAAATACAATCCAATCATGTGTGATGTCCAGAATCTGCCATATATGCTGGTGTTCTTCTGTTGACAGGCCCCTGTGACCTGTCTGAGGCAACTCTGGATCACACGAGGCCTTCATTCTTTTTTTTAATAGGTTTTGTAAAATGCTCTTCTGTGACTTCCGAAAACTGCTTGATTCTTGCACGATTTTTAGAGCCTCCAGAGGCTCTGCAAGAGCATGGCCCCCTCACGCGACCTCCGGAGGCTGCATGACAACACACACCATTCTCATGCAGCTCCCAAGGCCTCAGAAAATTGCATGAGAACAGCGTGTGCTTTTGAGAATAGTTGTTGGGTGTTGCTGAACACTGGTGTATTACCCAAAACATGTCATCTTTGACATGCACTTCATAGGTTCATCATCACCATACTACTCCATTAGCCGAGTAATTGAGCTCTAGATTTATAAACCATTTGACAGGATTTGGGGGCATTTGCATATATTGCATATTGTTTCCTTTCTTACCCTGGGCCATTTCTCAGTAGTCTTAAAACATATTAATCAATTTATTTTTGTGCACAGGTAGTCCTTGACTTTAAACTATTTATTTATTGACCATTTAAAGTTACAGTGGCGCTGAAAAAAGTAGCCTGGGGCTGTTTTTCACACTTGTGACCGTTACGACATCCCCATGGTCACATGATCAAAGTTTGAGTGCTTTGGCAACTAGCATGTATTTATGACAATTGCTCTGTCCAGAGGGTCATGTGACACCTCCCATTTGTAACCTTCCTAGCTGACTTCTGACAAGCAAAGTCGGGGTGGGGGAGTCAGATTCCATTAACAATTGCATGATTCAATTAACAATTGCAGTGATTCGCTTAACAACTATGGCAAAAAAGGTCATAAAATGGGACAAAACTCACTTAACTACCTTGCTTAGCAATGGAAATTTGAGCTCAATTGTGATTGTAGGTGGAGGACTACCTGTATATTTGTTGTTGTGTTGTTGTTTTTTAAAAAGGTAGCAAATAGAATCAAAATTGGATTCAAGAACAACATATAACTCAAATTTATATAGAAACATGTATGCGCTTGTGCTTAATTCTGTGTTGATTTTCATCATTCTTCATTGTGATATTTTCTGTTTTTGAATTTTCGCCCCCAGATCGTTGGATCCATTTATACCAAATTAAGTGAAGCAAATATTGTGGATAGCATGCTAGAGATAGGCGTTGAAGTTGCCGTGGACACTGTGAGAGTGACATTGTGTTCAGCGAGGAGTGCTGTGAACGCTGTGAGGGAAATCAGTGTGTCACAGATGATGGCCAGGAGTGTTGACAAGATGATATTCAAATCAGACGGCTTACTAGAGCACTTTCTTCCAATCACGGATGAGGAATTACGTAAGAATATGCAGTTCCCTCTCTTGATTATCCATGTTTTGATTCACAAAACCTAACTGAAGAGTTTCACATAACCTACAAGCCCTGGATCTTGCTTTTACATGCCATGAAGGTTGGGTTCACACAACAGGCTACACTAAAAATCTAACATAACTTAGTGCAAGGGGCAGTGAAAAAGAGTCTTTTGGACCAAAGCTGGTCCCTTTTTGTAGTTCCTCTCCAAATGGTAGTACATATCCTAAAATAGCCCCCTCGCTCCCCCAATTAAATATTGTAACAATGGGGGAGAGGGGTTGAAGTCTTTTTTTAGTTATATGTAAGTGTAGCCCAGATTTCCCCAAAGCTTAATCAAGGAGGATTTATTTGAGAAATAAAGTGACTACTGATAATATTAATTCAGGTGTTGTGAATGGGGATCCCTTTTGATCTTGTTGGTTTCTTTTAGTTGCCATTGCATCCTTGGACCAGCCTAAAGGCTCTGGAGCCGCCCCTCTTGAAAAGCAGAAAGAAGAGCCAAGTTACTACACACGCCTGGGTTCCTTGTCAACCAAGCTCTGTAGTCGGGCCTACCATCATTCTCTGGCAAAGTTGCGAATGGTCAAACTGGGTGCGCAGCAGGCATTGTTCCAACTTGAACAGATCTTTTACTTGGTAAGAAACACGGCCATTCCCTGTTATGTTTGGGAAATAAAAGAAAGGATGAATAACCGAACCTTGGAGGAGAGACAGCATCCTTGTTGGAACATGTAAAATGCTGAATGGTCTCTTTAGCACAGGGGTCTTCAAACTTGGCATGCTGGCTGAGGAATTCTGGGAGTTGAAGTCCACAAGTCATAAAAGGGCCAAGTTTGAAGACCCCTGCTTTAGCAAATAGCCCATGTAGCTGAACCCAGGCAGACTGATTCAGACATGGACTGGAGCCAGAAAACCTTCTATAGAGTAACTTGCAGATTCACAGGGCTGTTAGTGGAGAAGCTGACATGTAATGTACATAGCAAAATTCTTAAAAAGATATTTGAGTTAAAATATATTAAAAGATAAACGGCTGATGATGAACGATGGCTGAATCACTTTGGGCCAGTCACACACACTCAGCCTAACCCATTTCACAAGATGATGGTTGTGGGAAAAATAGAAGGAAGTAGTAGCATGGGGTATGTTCGCCGCTTTGAGTTATTTATGAAAATGATAAAGGCAGGATATAAATATTTGTGTTCAAATTTTGGGTCCTGTTCTACCACTGGGGTCCTGTAAAAGCTTAATGAGGAGTTAAGTGGATTTGGATTTCATTTAAAATAAGAGTTTTTGCATAATATATATGTTAACTAGGTAGTCTGACAGCTGTGCTGTTTTTAGGGATGATACATTGTGTCTTTCACTTCCATTCTTGCTCAACAGTCTACCGACAGCGATCTTTCTTAACATTAAAGAGGTGTGGACTTTAACTCCCAGGCAGTATGGCCTTTGCTAAGACTTCTAGAAGATGAAATCCACACATATCAAAATTTCCAAGATTGGGAAACAGGGACCTACATTATCCATTAACCAGATTCAGAATGCATTAGGTTGTGTCTATATTTTATTAAGGGGGGGAAACATCAACATTTTCTTATATTCTAGCAAATCATCTAATCTTTTGTACATGGATGCTTCCTTCTTGACTTCATGGGGGTTCAAGCTTCTCATTTGTAAATAAAACCCTGCTACCTTCCCCAATTTGATGCCTTCCAGATGTGCTGGAGGGCAATTGTAGAGCATCATCTCCATTTGGCATGGCTATTTTGGATATGAGGCAAGAAAATACATCTTTACGATTACAGAATTGCACTTTGATTATAGAAAGAGTCCTCCTTTTGAGTAAGAAGTCATGCAACAATGTAGTGCAATCACTTAAAGTATGCTCTGTTCCTAAGTGAGTGTAACAGAGTACTCGCCTGGAAGGATTAATGGCAAATCCAGGCAGGTGACTTTTTGATTAAGAAAGCAGTGTTGAAAATGAGTTCTATATTGCTTGTTAATCTTAACTGCAGCATAATTGGCTGCTTGGAACACCTCACACAACCTTAGTATATTTTAATGCTCTTGAGTTCTGTCTAGGAATAGGCAAGAGTATTGTTAAAAACTTTTGAAGGGCTCTTTCAAAAATAGTTTTCCAGCTTTTCTAATCTGGCCATGTCTTGAGAGATGATGAACGATATGGTGTAAGATACTTGCAAGATACCAAGTTGAGACTGTTTTAGTGCATTTCACTACTGCGAAGAAAAATAGGCACAACTCAATTCTAAGAGACCTTCTAAGTAAATCTCTGACCCCAGAACAGATGGCAGTCTCCCAAATTACATTTGCAATCCAGGTGGCCCTGGAATGAGTCTGGACATATCATACTTTTTCTTTGGGGTGATTTAGGGGGATTGAGGAGTGAAATGAACATTCAAGCCTAGAAAAGATTTAAATATTTTCTCTCAGTGAAGGGATTTCAAAGGGCAAGATGGATGCTTTAAACATCTGCAGGGATTGAGCTTCCAAACTGTTTCTTTAATCCAAATTACAAAAAAGCCCCCCCCCCAATTTTCACTACATCTACTTTGTTCATGTTAAGAAGACCGCTAGCAATGCCCTCTGAGGTTCCTAGGTCAAAATGATCTTTATTAATGCTAATGTCCAAGGCTGCAGCAGTTCTTTAATGAAGAAAAATACCCAGCTGATTGTGCACTTTGGTGACTTTTTTTTTTGTCTGTTAGGGGAAAATATTTTCTTTCTTTTTTTAAATGTCATTAAGTTTCAATAAGAGATCAAATATAAAGAAACAAAGGGAATTGGAGAATCGTAGAATCATAGGGAAAGAATGGGTCAGAAAACAGCCAAAATTAGAGGTGCAGAAAAAAAGTAAGAAAACACAGAATAACTTTTGACTTTCAGATACAGATACAAAATATATTTTAGCCTTTTTTTACTCTTTTACTCTAAGATTAAGATGCACAATATGTCACTGTGGCCTCTTACTCTCCAATTAAAAACACACAGTGTTTCTATAATTATAAACAGTTCTAAATAGTATAAACAATCCTCAAATCCCAAAGTTAAAAGTTTCATGTCTTTTCGTTTCAAGCAAAAAGTCCAGCGTGGCCTCCAAGTAGAAACAAAGCTAGACAAAAGTCTTTTCTTTGGTCAAAACAATCAGTTTCACCATCACAGCAGGTTCTACTAACTTCACCATCCACTCTTCCGTTATGTGAATTTGTAAGTCCTTCCAATCTCTGGGTATACAAGGTAGTGTAATCCATGTAGGCCAGTGATGGCGAACCTTTTAGAGACCGAGTGCCCAAACTGCAACCCAAAACCCACTTATGCATCGTCGAGTGCCGGGTGGGTGTGGCCCATTGGCTGGGTGTGGCCCATTGGGTGGGCGTGGCTCCAGTGGTAACAGCAGACTGGGTGGGACTAAAAAGTTCAATCAATCAATTCCAACTTTGCAAGATCTTTTTTTTCCCGCGAGAAGTTGAAATTGACTGATTGATTGAACCTTTTTTTTTTTTGTACATGGTGGTGGAGGTCTAAAGTGAAAAGGTTTTATAAAACCCAGCTGAAGGCCTAGGACTGGGGCGAGGGCGCGCGTGCCCACAGAGAGGGCTCTGAGTGCCGCCTCTGGCACCTGTGCCATAGGTTCGCCACCACTGATGTAGGCCTTAACTTACAACCACCATTGGGGTTCGAATTTCTGTAGCTAAGTAAACTGATTGTTAAGTGAATCACGCCTGATTTTACAATCTTTTTTTTTTTTGGCCATGGTTGTTAAGTAAATCCCTGCAGTTGTTAAGTGAATCACATGATCATTAAGCAAATCTGGCTTCCCCCCATTGACTTTGCTTGCCAGAAGCTGGCTAGCCAGAAGTTTGCAAATGGCAAACACCTGGCCTGGGTGCTGCAGCCATCATAGGTACATATCAATTGCCAGGTGCCTGAATTTGGATCACATGATTGTGGGGATGCTGCAACGGTGGCAAGTGTGACGGCCGGCTGTAGGTCCCTTTTTTTCAGTGCTGTTGTAATTTTGAATGGTCACTAAATGAATGGCTGTAGGTCAAGGATTGCCTGTACTTCTTGAATAAACTTGATGGAAGTTCCTTAAGACATTTTTCTGGATAACTCTTTGAAGAGGATCTGAGTAGGGAACGAAAAGCAATAGCACTTAAGACTTATATACCACTTCGTGATGCTTTACAGCCCCCTCTAAGCAGTTTACAGAGTCAGCGTATTGCCCCCCAACAATCTGGGTCCTCATTTTACTGACCTCGGAAGGATGGAAGGATGGGTCAACCTTGAGCCAGTGAGGACCGAACTCCTGGCAGTGGGCAGAGTCAGCCTGCAATACTGCATTCTAACTACTGCGCCACCATGGCTCTGGCCTGTGAGCCAAAGCTGTAGCTACGGTGCCAAACACAACACTAGGCTTGCAGCGCATTACTTTTTTTTTCTTTTTTCTTTTTCTTTGCTTTATTGTAGCTAAAATATACCAAGGAGGAATTGGACTACAAAGTTCACAAAGGTCAAGAAAAAGTGTACCAAATGTGGAAGGAGTGGTACAAAGGTCAACCTAAGCAGAGTCAGAGCACTGAAGCAAATCAGGCAGAGGTAGGTATCTCAGCATGACGATGCTTTGTCTTTTGAAGGTACAAGAAAATAGGGAAGGGCCGTCGTTCAGTGAAGATGCAAATATTATTTTGTGCTTGGATGTTCCATAATCCACTCCTTGTATCTCCAAGAGACCCATTGCTAATTGTATAAAAACAAACACTAAGCGTGACATTGTCCCTGTCCTAACTTGCTACTAAAGATCAATACATAATTTCCACTGTCTTGCATTTCCTACCTCCATGTTACCTAGTAGTGGCAACCTACCCCCCCCCACACACACACACATCATATTATTTTATGATTAACAATGTTTTTGACAGATGGCTAAGCCAACTTCCCCTCTTTACCTGTCGGCTCTTCCAGCTGGGAAATCAACTACCCAAACTAGGAGAAAGGCAGGAGACTGGCAAGAAAGGGCTGTAGCTGTTAAATCAGATCTTACAGAGATATGGGGGCTTTGGAAGAGTCACCTGCTCTCTTGACTTGCCATCTTCTCCCAGCCCTGGCACTGATCCCCGCTTGAGAGAAGGGGAGGAAAGGGGGAGAATTGGCTCAAAGAGCCAAGAGGTTCCAGAGGAACAGTTGCACAATGCTATACCGCAGGAGTGACTTCCAGTGTACCACACAGCCTATCTGGAACTTGTTATCTGTTGACTTGTTTCAAAGACAAGATGGAGATTGGCCTATAGATCTGATGAGTAGAGGCTGGGGGTCCCATTTGAAACTCTGCTTCCTAAATCAAATGTCCAGAGGGGTAGAGGAGAGGGTATTTGCCTACATAGTGGTCAATAGAGGTTGGACTGATCCCATGACCTAGAGCACGGGTCGGCAACCCGTGGCTCTTTGAGCCTTCTCCTGCGGCTCCCAGCCTCCTCCACCATTTGCAGAGAGAGACAGAGACAGAGAGAGGCACTTGCACTTCCCTTCTCTCTCTCTCTCTCTCTCTCTCAAAAAAAAGAGTGGCCTCACGTTGTTCTCAGACAAGCTGACAAGCTTATTGGGCGGGGCTCCTGCCTTTGCTGCGTCTGTGCAGGAAGCAGGAAGGGCAGGGTAGACCCAGTCCAATAAGAATGTGTGTCAGCTTGTTGGAGAAGAGCCTGAAGCCACCTTGCCAGGTGAGCAGAAGATCGGAGAGAGGGAGAGAGAGGGGGGAGAGAGAGAGGGGGAGAGAGAAAGAGAGAGAGAGGGAGAGAAAAGAGAGAGAAAGAGAGAGAGAACTCATGCACAGCAGCCTCTATTTCTTTTTAATTAAACTCTTCAATCAAGCTTCCCACCCCTTGCGTGCACGCATGTATGCACAAGTTTTGCAGCTCCCAGTGTTTTCTTTTCTCTGGGAAACGGGTTCAAGTGGCTCTTTGAGTGTTTAAGGTTGCAGACCCCTGACCTAGGGAGTCATTAGATTATGACATCAAGAGAATGGTCAGTGATGTATGTTCCATTATATTCTTGGCAAAATGTGTTGAGATAAGAGGAAAAGCACACTTGTAACACAGGAATAGCTTAAGGCTATAATGGGCTGAGATCAGAGGAAAAGCAAGGTGGAAAACATAGCAGAAAAAAAATGGTTGTTGAGGGTATCTTTTCTTCAGTTAGATGCAAATAAGGATTTGGTCATGATCATGAACCATATAAACTTCCTGGAATTAGTCATAGTTATTTGACTCATGTCTCATGCTAAGCCATGGTTCTAACCATTATTCAACAATCCAGGATGTCACTTATAAACTATGGTTTATCAGCTATAATGGATCTCTTCCAAGATCACATTTTGTGAAGTGGGCAGCTCTACAAATTTATTAAATAAATAAATAGGTTTGTAAAACATATATATGAATTATTAGTCTATGGAGGCTTACAACGTTAGTAATTCAGTCATTATGCCTTGACAATGGTTTGTGGCCTGGCATAATGGATAAACCTAGCCAATTATGATTTAGTCAGTAAAAAATTATTAGACAGTCTAAACCTCTAGTCCTGGTGACTGACGCAGATTGGATCCTGCAACATTATTAAACAAACTATGTATGCCAAATTTATACCCAGCACCAGAAGAAAAAAAATGGTGTGTTTCTCAGGCTATATGAAAAAGCTCAGACGAAGAGCTGGATCAAAGACCCTTTACAGAACATACATAAAATAGGAGGAGGAAGAAAAGAGGGGGAACATTTGAATTCTGCCACCTGGCATGTATTGTATGGCTGAAATCAGGGGAACAACAATAAACAATGTTGTCTCCATACATAAACCAGAATATTCAATTGCCCTGAGTCTCTCTCTCTCTCTCTCTCTCTCTCCCCCTTCAGAAAATCTCATAGATGAAGATCTATGATGTTCAATTAACAATATTTTTTTTTGTTTCATAACAGATGGAATCCCATGCTCTAGCCACATCCTACAGTGTTGCGCAGAAGATGCAGGAGGTCTGCCAGAAAATCTTAACTAACATACAGAGCCTTCCTGAACATCTTCAGCAAAAAATCCAACAGGCTGAGTGTGATTTAAAAGAGCTACAAGCTGTCCTCCCTAGTACCACATGCTTCCAGGATCTTCCCAGTGGTTTCCTGAAAGAGATCCCGGAGAAGATTAGCAAGGCCAGGAAAGCTGTGCATGAAGTCATGGAATATATAGCTAAAAACACTCGTCTGTCATGGGTAGATGGACCCTTTTGTCCTGTTGAACCTTCAACATAGGAATCCCTGAAACAGAAACATGCATAACATATGTTAGTTCTTTACTGTTAATAATATTGAGAACTGGTGTCTTCATCGGAGGCGTTTATAAAAATTGCTCAGACAAGACTTAGGCGGCAGGACCCCTAGAGAAGGAGAGAAATTAATAAATGGATTGACCTGTTTAAAGTAATTATTAACCACTTCCATAATATGCATGATTCTTTTAATATTATATAGTTGTAAGAGTGTTTTATGTTGACTACTAGTCAAATACTCAACTGTATAAGAATTTTAATTGCTATAGGTTTTAATATGTAAGAGGCGTCTGCACATTTTGTTTATACAAATAAAATTGCAATTAAACAGCTGTGATGTGACAATTGTAGCATGTCCTAAGTAGCAGCTTAAAATAGGTGGTTTTATAATTCAAAAAATCTTGATAACTGAGTTGATATTTGGGTAATTTCCTGGTTTATTTGTCTGGGTAACACCAGAATTGAAAATCACATACAGAAATATAGGTACAATTAGATTAGATAACCTTTATTGTCATTTTTTTTATTGTGGGCACACTGGCACACATTAAAAATGAAATTCTGTTGCCTGCTCTCAAAAGTGTACACATACATAACACACATATAAACATGCTATATTCATACATACCTACATCCTTAAATATAAATACATATAAATATTAATCATTGTCCATCTTGAAAACATAACGGAAGGAGGAAGCTTTAGAGTTCACAAGGTTGATACTGTATGGAACAAAACTGTGACTGAATCAGGATCATTTGGATACCACAAAGCCTCCTCCCAGAAGGTAACAAGAAAAACAGGTCATGAAGAGGATGTGTAGTGTCCCAGGCAATCCTGCGGACTCTGCTCAAGCAACACTTATATACTATGTCTTGGATAGAAGGGAGTGAACTGCCAATAATCATTTCTGCCATCCTCACCACTCTCTGCAACGCCTTCCTGTCTGATGCAGTAATACTTCCAAATCAGACTAATGCAATATCACAGGATGCTCTCAATCATCCCTCTATGGAAAGTGGTAAGGACAAGGGAAGGAAGATGTACTTTTCTCATGCGATGCAGAAAATGCAGGCGCTGCTGTGCCCAGTGTCTCACTGTTGAGCGACCAAGCCAGCCTACTCATTAGCTGCACACCCAGAAATTTGATGCTGCTAACCATCTCCGCAGGTGAATCAATACACAAAGGAGTGTGTCTGTGCCTGCCTTTTCTGAAATCAACAATGATCTCTCGAGTTTTTCCAACATTTAAAACTAGGCTGTTTTTATTACATCAGTTCACCAAACCCTCTACCTCTTTGCGGTAAGCACCCTCATTGACATCTTGAATAAGGCTCACCACTGTTGTATCGTCTGCATACTTCACAATATGGTTGGTGGAAAACCTTGCAAAACAATCATGGGTCAACAGGGTGAACAACAGCAGACTTAGGACGCAGCTCTGAGAAGAATCTGCTCAAGAAAATGGTGTTAGAAATATTACAAGTACAGGTAGTCCTCAACTTACGACCACAATTGAACACAAAATTTCTGTTGCTAAGTGAGACAATGGTTAAATGAATTTTGCCCTTTTTATGACCATTCTTGACACAGTTGTTAAGTGAATCACAGTAGTAACAAAGTTGTTAAATGACATTGGCTTTGCTTGTCAGAAGGTTGCAAAAGGGGATCACATGATCCCAGGACACTGCCTCCATCATAAATATGAGTCACTTGCCAAGCATCTGAATTTTGATCATGTGATTATGGGGATGTTGCAACAGTCATAAATGTGAAAAACGGTTATAAGTTCCCTTTTTTCAGTGCTGCAGAAATGTCAAATGGTCACTAAATGAGCTGTTGCAAGTTGAGGACTATGTCTACTGATTTCAAAAAGGAAAAAAACAAAGAGTAACAAATAGACATAAAAGTTTTATTTACATGTACATCACACTCACCTGCATAGAAAGCAAAGAACAGAGACAAGATGTCATTTCTGGGGATAGCTGAGTTAATTTAGTAAATGAAATCAGTAATTTCAGTAATAAGGAATTGGTCTCATGCATTGCAAAGGCTTCTGCTGGTGATTTTGGGAATATTTTTCAACAATTCCACTGTTTTCTTTGTCCTTATGAAAATGACATGATAGATAGACAGGCAGACATGCAACTTTCCACTTCCACTTGGACTTTAAGTAAAAGGAGATTTAAACCCAAATTCTATTCACTGAACAAATCAGTGCCTAGATCATCTGTTTAAGTCACTTAATCTTAACTTTACGACACGGTCATGGTTTTAAATGATTGCTTTTTTTACAGCTGAGCTTTTTACACAATAGCGATTGTCTTGCTTTGGCTATGAAAAGAGTTCTCCCAGACCTGTCCTTCTACTTGCTTAGCGTCTATGTCTCATATTGCCTTTGAAATCATAAAGGCAATGTCAATAAAAGAACGCATACACAATGTTAGTCCTAATATATATAAATATTTGTTTGCTTTTATTTCTTAGAAATGGTATGGCATCTAACAATGAAGTCCAATGTGGACTGAAAGAAAACACACTGAAAAAATAAATAGAACACTGTTTGTACCATCCTATTAAGAGATCTTAATAAACATGCGTGACCAGGCAGATGTTTTAAGGATAGAATGCAACACTGCTGCGTTACTTCCATTAAGTTTTTGGAAGAAACCTGTAGTCCCAATGCAATAATTGAAATCATTTAAATTTCATATATTGTTTCTCCACTCATTTTTGTTTGGCTTGTTTCCCAACTTGTTTTTTTAGTATCAGTTTTAGATTTGAAGTCCATTCTTTGTAAAATACCAAACATGGGTGGAGATAGAGTGACATAAGCAGAGTTGACAGATGTTACGGAATATAATAGGCTTGTGAAGACAGCCATCGTGTTGTAATGCTTAAAGAGGAGAAGGAGGAACCATGAAGTCATTTTTGACTTCTAACAACTATACAGATAGATCTTCTCCATGACTATCTATTCCCTAAGCCGTTCTTTCAAATTTTCCAGTGATGTGTTCATCACCATTGTAACTGAATCCACACAACTTGTTGCCGTTTGTCCTCTCCTTCTCTTTCCTTCCACCTTCCCTAGCCTTTTCCAGAGAGCTGGGTCTTCGCATAATGTGTCCTAAGTAGGATAATTTGAGTCTGGCCATTTGTGCTTCAAGTGAGAACTTGGCTTGATTTGTCTGATGATCCATTAGCTTGTTTTCTTGGCTGTCTATGGTATTCTCAGGTCTGGATTAGCAATGGAGAAATCCAAGTTCTTGTCCTTCCATGGAAGCCAGTTGTCCTTGGGTGACTCAGTCATATTTTCAGTCATATTCTTTTTCTGCCCCTCAAAATGTCAGGCTCTGCGACAAACCAGCTGAAGAACATATTCTTCATCTCACCAATGGACAAGTGTGCAACAAATAAGTTGGCCCTGCAATGGTGGAACAAATGCTTAAAAAAAACAGATTGGTGAAATATGACATAGATTTGTTTCCACAAAGAGCTTCTCGGAAAAGGCAGCTTGACTTGTAGCCTTCTACAGTGGCTTCTGCCTGCAAAACAGAGCAGAATGAAGCAATATGTTCTCCTGATCGTTAGAAGTGGAGGTGCCATGTTGCCTTACAAAACAACTTTGATGGAAAACTTTGCACCACTGCAAAAAATTTCGCAGTCATATTATATAACAGAGAATTATCTGAAGAAGCACTGGATACAATTTATATTTTTCTTACATAGGTATGTTTTCTTACACAAGTATACAATTTACCACCAGGTTAACTTAAAGAATGTATTAAAATATATCAACTCTCAGGTACATGTGGGACAAGTTCATAAATTTGTACTTTATTCTGCAAATCATCTCTTAGGGGTGATGCAGAATTAGGCCCCTCCTCTGATGTTGTCTGTCTTATGGAATAACTTATCCCCTGATGTGTCCCAAACTTTACCCTGATGCATTTTAAGCATCTTTTTTTTTTTAAAAAAAAAAAAACACCTTGGTTTTATATTGGTCTCCCTATCTATAATCTCATCTTATTTTACTTTAAATTGTTTTAATTCTGAAAAGTTCTACACCACGTTGGTTTTCCAGGGTTTTTTTTATGGATATGCAATCTGTAAATACTTTCATGAAATAAATAATAAATGTTTGCAAAGTAGAGCAGATGTTACTTGCTAAAGATTCAACTTAAAAAACAAGCTAACACTCTTGTTGAAAGAAAAATCTTCATCAGGGTCCAGTCGAAGCTGGGAATAAACAAAATGGAGACTGCTTTAGAAAGAAGGTTGTAGTTTATTGAAGAGGAAAACCAGACAGAAAGATAGCTCTGGGAAAGCTGACCACATGTAGCAGGGAGTGATGGATTTTTATACCTTCTGGGGCTCTTGAGATTGTTTCCTGTTCCTGTTTGAGGCTTTGTATTTCCTGTGTCATGTACTGTGACCTGAGTCTGAGTGTGCCTCTTTGGCATTGGTTGGTTAATCCTATTAGGTCTTGCCTTAGAGTTTGGGTGGGGTATGTAGATTTTAAGGGTCTTTCTCTTCTTAATCTCTTCAGCTTCTAGCTGGAAGGCTCCAACCTTCCTGAATGGATTATTACATCTGCATTTCTATAAGCTGGTTTCTGCTGAGTTGTCTCATTGGGGGGGGAGAAGTTTCTGCCTTTTTAAAGATCTTCTCCATTATTCCTTTGGGGAAATATATTTTAATATTCCCCTAAATATTTCTTTCTCTGGATTCTTCCCACATTCTTGAATAACACTCACTAAGTGCTGGGATATTTTTTTTTNAATAATAATAATAATAATAATAATAATAATAATAATAATAATAATAATAATAAAGTTGGAAGGGACCTTGGAGGTCATCTAGTCCAACCCCCTGCTCAGGCAGGAAACCCTATACCATTTCGGACAAATGGCTGTCCAGTCTCTTCTTAAAAACTTCCAGTGTTGGAGCATTCACCACTTCTGGAGGCAGGTTGTTCCAATGGTTAATTGTTCTAATTGTCAGGAAGTTTCTCCTTAGTTCTAGGTTGCTTCTCTCCTTGATTAGTTTCCATCCGTTGCTTCTTGTCCTGCCTTCAGGTGCCTTGGAGAATAGCTTGACTCCCTCTTTTTTGTGGCAGCCCCTGAGATATTGGAACACTGCTATCATGTCCCCCCTCATCCTTCTCTTCATTAAACTAGACATAACCAATTCCAGCAGCCTTTCCTTATATGCTTTGGCCTCCAGTCCCCTAATCATCTTTGTTGCTCTTCTCTGTACTCTGTAAAATAAAGTACACACAATATAAATGAAATTAATAGAATAATTTCACTGGTCACCATTCTATCAATGGGATGTAATGTAATTAGAGAAGGTTCAAAGGAAGGAAACTAAGGTGGTCAAGGGACTGGAACATATTTCCTATGAGAAAAGATTGCAATATTGGGGGCATTTTAGTCTTGAAAGGAAGCAAATGAGAAGAAACATAATGAACTGCACAAATCAGGCATAGAGAGATAAAGGGACAAGGGGAAGATATTTTCCTCTTCCCAAAATGCTAGAATCAGAGGTCACCCAGTGAAATTGAATCTTGGAAGAATCAAGACAGATTAAAGACTTTTGTTTGTTTGTTTGTTTGTTTGTTTGTTTGTTTACACAACAGGTGATTCAGTTTTGGAATTCACTGCCATGAGATGTGGTGCTGGTTTTCAGCTTGGCTGGCTTCATAAAAGGGTTGGTCCAATTCATGGAAGCCAAGGGATCAACGGCTGCTAGTCTTGATGGCATTGTGACTGCCTCTCAGGGCCACCTGCTGGCAGGCTGGTAGGCAGATAATCAACTGCTGTGAAAATAGACTGCTGGAATACACAGGCCAGGGGTCTGATCTCTAGGGGACCACTGCTCCTTTTCTTTTCTATGGAATGGGGCTAATAGGATTTTGTTCTTTCCAGGAGCAGTGGCAGCTCAGAAGATTCATTTTTTCTTTCAATTCAATCTTTTAAATCTTTTTTTTTTCTCAGCTAGAAGGCAAGACAAGAAACAATGGATAGAAACTAAACAAGGAGAGAAGCAACCTAGAACTAAGGAGAAATTTCCCAACAGTGAGAATAATTAATCAGTGGAACAACTTGCCTCCAGAAGTTGTGGGTGTCCATCACTGGAAGCTTTTTTTAAGAAGAGACTGGACAGCCACTTGTCTGGAATGGTGTAGGGCAGTGGTGGCGAACCTATGGCACAGGTGCCAGAGGCGGCACTCAGAGCCCTCTCTGTGGGCACACGTGCCATCGCCCCAATTCTAGGCCTTCAGCTGGGTTTTATAAAACCTTTTCTCTTTAGGCCTCCGCCGCCCTATACCAAAAAAAAGGTTCAATCAATCAGTCAATTTCAACTTCTCACGAGAAAAAAAAGATCTTGCAAAGTTGGAATTGATTGATTGAACTTTTTAGTCCCACCCAGTCTGCTGTTACCACCGCAGCCACGCCCACCCAATGGGCCACACCCAGCCAATGGGCCACACCACTCGGCACCCGATGATCCATAAGTGGGTTTTGGGTTGCAGTTTGGGCACTCGGTCTCTAAAAGGTTTGCCATCACTGGTGTAGGGTCTCCTGACTGAATAGGGGTTGGACTAGAAGACCACCAAGCTCCCTTCCAATTCTGTTATTCTGTTAAGGAGAAGAGATTGGCTCATTAGATTCCATGCAAGTTTTCACCATTTTGAGGCAGCAGAAATGCAGATGGTCAAAGGTCAGCTTCAAATTGGTGTGTATGGGATGGGCGGAGGGGGGGGGAGAAATAGTGAAAATGGTGCCCTGTGGAATTCTCCCCAGTCTCCATTCAGATGGAAGGGAGTGCAATACAAATTGCTAGTTGAGTGTAACAATTAGTACTAATAATTGCCCAAGTTTAATATGTCTCATTTTTTTATTTAGTGAACGGCCCATGTTTTACCTTTTTTCTGCTGTCTTTTGGATGTATATTGTCCATATACATTCAGAATATATAGAATTAAACTGTTGCCAATGTCAAGCTGGACAGAATTCATCTTATTTTGGTGAGGTGGTTGCTATGAGCAACCAATATTATTTTGCTTTGCTCAGTCTGTCCCATAGTGTTTCACCCAACAATCCAGCAAGTTGAGCTATGCTCAGCTTTGTTTTTTGTTGCTGTTGTTTCTTGTTCAGGAATTCCAGAATGTTTGGGTATTTTGTGTTAAATTAAAACTGCATGACGTGAACTGGTAGAAAAACTAATGTGGGCCTTTCCAAAGTCTGGCAAGAGTTTGAGCTGCCCCAATTCATGCACTATTCAAAGTCGTGCCAGAAAAAAATACCATGCAAATTCATATATGTTTCTTTTGAGTTCCAGAACTCTCTAACCTCAATTATAAAAGAAAACACATTGTGCTTGCAGGAATGGTGAGCTTGCTCATTAGTTCTGCAAACCAGGGAGAGGGGGATAGTACGTTGCAATTGGCAAGACAAAAATTAGAAGGATGAATAACATGCTTTGCCTAAACTATGAATGAAGATTTCATTGATTTTTCATGAATTGATGAAATAGCAAATAATGAAACAACTTACTTTCGTTCTTTCGTCTTTGCCCTTCTGTCCTTGAAACTTTTTATCAAACACGGACCTGTGTCGGAGTGTAGGAACTTATGTCTATCAGGAGCTGAATGTTGACGAGAGAGTCACTGGTAAACTTAAGTACTGTCTGGGAAGGGGGTTTTCTCTGAACACTGACCCTAAGTTTCAAGGTTATAGACGGGTGGAGGGCCCATAGTCATGTGAACTGCATTTTGAGTGCTCCTCAGACAGCCCACATTTATGGCTATTCACAGCATCCCATGGTCACATGACTTTGATTAACAACTTTTTAATGAAAACTGACATTTATTTCTAGTTTCCGGGAACAATTCCTTTAGCAAACAATGGGTCCACGTAACTACCGCTGCATTCACTTAATGACTGCCGCAAAAAACATTGTAGAATCAGGTGCGGTCACATGGTGATCTGCTTTACAATCATCATAACTTACAACCAAAATTGCAGCTCAGTTAAGGAAATAAATCAAGTACTATCTGTAGCCAGTTAACTCATTCAATGCTCAGTCTATTTCTGGTCACCTCTACTCTCTAGGAATCTTTTTTTTTCTTGCAGTAAGCAACAGCGTCTACATCTGATCACCATATATCGGTAGTCCTTGACTTACAACCACAATAGAGTTAGTTGTTAACTGAATCTGGCTTTTTCATTGACTTTGTACGTCAGAGGGTTGCAAAAGGTGATCACATGACCCCAGGATACTGCAATTGTCATAAATATGAGCCAGTTGTCAGGCGGCTGAAGTTTGATCATGTGACCATGGGGATGCTGCAATAGTTGTAAGTATGAAAAATGGTCATAAATGATTGAAAAGTGCCATTGTAACTTCAGTCACTAAATGATCTGTTGTAAGTCAAGGACTACCTACCGGTATATCAGGAGTAGGCAACCTCGGCTCTTTTATGACTCATGGACTTCAACTCCCAGAATTCCTGAGTCAGCTCTGACTCAGGAATTCTGGGAGTTGAAGTCCATGAGTCATAAAAGAGCCGAGGTTGCCTACCCCTGACCTATATAAATCGATTTACAGTATACAAATAGAACATAATAATTCAACACCATAAAATCATTACTGTACTGTATGCAGGTTCCACAGCTAGAGGTCACTGTATTTCACAAGGTTCTTCCTCTGTATTTTTCTACTATATTTCCGCCTTTCACTTTCAATTCCTTTAATTTAGCTACGGTTTCGATTTTGTAGTAGTTGAATTTTCTATGCTGCTGCTGCTGCACTTACTAACTAAGAAACATTGCAATTTCTTCAACGTAACCAGGAAGAAAGAGGGGTGACTCTCCAAGGTAAGATACATAAGATGTGGGTTGGGTATTCTGAAAGAAAATAATGTCTCGAATAGCTGGAAAATATCAGCCTGGTTAAGACTTTTCAAATAAAGAACACTCGGAGACTGTTTTGTCCGAATATAGGTACTTTGCATATTCTGTGACTCTATGAATTCTAGCAAAGTTATTGTAGGTGAATGATTGTCATCAGTCTAGCACAGTTTACATATATGTGTAACTGAACAAATACATTTAATGAGGAACACCCGTTTAATTATACTATAGCCAATGGCAGGATAATTTGTTATAATTGATTCACTATTGCAGTCACATACTAGACTAAGCGAGAACTGTTTTGAAGAGGCATTGTTTTGATAGGCTTCCTTCCTTCCCTTCCTTCTTCCCTTCCTTATTTTTTATCCCATATTTGTTATTTTTCATAAATAACTCAAGGCAAGGGATATACTTAATATTCCTTCCTCCTCCTATTTTCTCCAAAACAGCAACCCTGTGGGGGGGGGGGGGGAATCAATCTTGGGCTGAGAGTGAGTGGTCCAAGGTCATCCAGCCGGCTTTCATGCCTAAGGTTTGACTAGAATTAACAGTATCTTGGCTTCTAGGCCAGCACCTTAAATTAATCATTATTTTAATACATTCAGGGTTTTACAATATTGCAAACTGCTTTAACAGTTTGGTAAAGGTTGGTACGAAAATTAAAAACAAATGAGTACATAACTCTTATGGCAGCCAGTTTGGTGTAATGGTGAACAGCCTCAGGCTACAAACTGGGAGACTAAGATTCTTGTTCTGCTTTGGCACAAAGCCACCAGGGTGATTGGCCAGTCACTTTTTCTCTTAGCTCTAGGAATGTTGGCCCAGCCAAACACTGGGTTGATTCACTTGGTGTGAACAGCCAATGAAACATCCAGAAGTAGTGAAAATCCCTTTTTATTCTGTACAGGCAAAAGGGGTGCACTTAGAGCAAATGCCACAAATCAAGCATGCCAATTTACAATTTGCCAGCATCTTAATATAGCTTCAGGCAAGGAAATGATATAACTTTAGTTCTTATTAGTTGATCATGAGACAGATTTCAAGTATTGCTAGATAGATTTCATGTATCTTTTTATGGGAGTGCACTTCATTATCTAAGCCAGTGATGGCGAATCTTTTAGAGACCGAGTGCCCAAAAACTGGCCCCGCCCCTGCTCCAACCCCCGCCCCACCCCCGCTCTGCCCCCATCCCCCACCCTGCCTGCCCACAGGACCACTCACTGCCTCTAGGGCCCGCCGCAGATCACCCAGGTAGCCCAGCAGCGCTATGGCGGCCACACCCTCTGCCCGCACCCTGCAGCATCAATTGCATGATGGGATGTGAGGGCAGAGTCTTGTCTATGCTGCCTGGCTGCCATGTCCTTGGCTGCACTGCTCCGTATGGGCCATGCTCGGGGGCGACTCTCCTCCAGGGGGGCTGCTGGTGAGAAGGGGGTCGCGGAGGGAGGCAAGGCTGGGGCAACGGCACGTGTGCCCACAGAGAGGGCTCCGAGTGCCGCCTCTGGCACCTGTGCCATAGGTTCGCCATCACTGATCTAAGCTGTCCACCTCTGGACATGATTTTTACTATGCTAAAAAGATCAACTTTCTGATCCCAGCACTCTAGCTCCTTTGTTTATGTCAGGGATCTCCAACTCTTGGGTGTGGACTGGCACCATTCCGTGGCCTGCCAGGAACTGGGATGCGCAAGCGAGCAAAGCCCCAGCCACACATACATGGGATTCAGGCAATACGCAAAACCATGCTCCCCTGGTCCACAGAACCAGTCCCTGGCACCCAAAAGGTTGGAAGCCACTTGTTTACGTAACTTCAACTATAGATAGCTCTTGACTTATGACTAGTCACTTAGTGACTGGTCCAGGTACTGACAGACCTACTGGGGGGGGGGGTAGTTACAATCCAGATTTAGAATTCCAATGCATAGCCCCCGATTGGCAGCTGCGCTGCATCTACGGCCATTTGCAGTGTCCTTCAGTCACGTGACCATGTTTTATGATGGTTTTGCTGAAAACACCATTTACTTCCAGTTTTTAGCAAAACCGCGCCCCTAGAGAATCATTGGTTTGCTTAACTATCGTGATGTTCACTTAACAACCATGGATTCTTTTACTGCTGCAAAAAATGGCTTTTAACTATTCCATCCGGAAGGCAACAATGACCAATCATTTCTGAAATTCTGTCAAGAAAACTGAAGGAACAGACTGATTCAAAGGCAGACACATAATTCAACTCATAAATCTGGCTAACGCAGTTTCATTATAGGTAGTCCTCGACTTTACAACCACAACTGAGCCCAAAATTTCTGTTGCTAAGCAGATCAGTTATAAAGTGAGTTGTGCTCCATTTTACGATCTTTCTTGCCACAGTTGTTAAGTGAATCACTGCAGTTGTTAAGTTGATAACATGGTTGTTAAGTGAATCTGGCTTCCCCATTGACTTTGCTTGTCAGAAAGTCATAAAAGGTGATCACATGATTCCAGGACACTGCAACCATCTTAAATATACAGCACTTGCCACACGGCCAGATTTTGATCACATGACCACAGGGATGCTGCAACGGTTATAAGTGTGAAAAATGGTCATAAGTCACTTTTTTTGGTGCTGTTGTAACTTTGAATGAATGGTTATTAAATGAATGGCTGTAATTCAAGGACTTACCTGTATTGGGCTTTTGGTCCTCAGCACTGATGGGATTTTTTTATTTTGGCTGCAGTAGAGTTGGGGAATCTTAAGACCTAACTCTCCCACCAAATCTTTCAAACATCCCTGTAATGCTTTGTCCATCTCTTGCTTTTTCCAATAAGAGAAAAGAGCCTGACAAGTAAAGACAGAGCACAGGTTCCTCAGAGGGTTTCTGGGATCCTCAAACAACTTCTCCCTAAATGCTCATGGGAGGAGACGGGACTTTTTCCTATTCTGATGAAGCTCTCAGAATGTAGTGAGATCTAAACTCATCTCCAGCCAATAGGTCTGAAGTTCCTGGTATTCAGACTACTGTATAGAGCAGTGGTTCTCAACCTTTTTAATGCCGCGACCCCCAACCGGTCGTAAGTCGAGGACTAAACCGGTCGTAAGTCAAGGACTAAACCGGTTGTAAGTCGAGGACTACTCAACCGGTCATAAGTCGAGGACTTTCCCTGCCCGGGAGCGCCACGCATGCGCAGTTCTGCCCCCTGCGCCGGCTGAGGCATAGCTGGCAAGCGGCAGAGACGGAGCAGGCCGACCACCAGCTGGCCCAGCTCAAGGGAGGTAAGGCACCCGCTGGAAAAGGGGAAAAAAATGGCGGACAGTCTTGCTTGGCGACCCCCGTGAAATGGTCGATCGACCCCAAATGGGGTCACGACCCCATAGGTTGAGAACCACTGGTATAGAGAATCCTTGACTTACAATCAAAATTGGGACCAGATTTTCAGTTGCTTATTTATTTATTTAGCATATGGCATATCATACATGGACTAGCAATATATATTAACATATCACCTAGATTAGTAAAGCACAATAAAATATAAATGTTTAAAAGATCTATGTTCAAATACCAATGTCTAGGACTCTAGGTCATACCAATGTCTAGGACTCTAGGTCTAGGTCACCATTGAAGTGCACCATCATTTATATTAAAAAAAATCAGATACTGGACAGGTATATGCCCTCATCTTACAGCTGGTCATGATATGATATACAGTTTGATGTGGGATCCCGTAGTCACACTGAGGGGAGAATATTATGCCCCATTTATACAGAGAGTCCTGGCAGATACTGTGTGAGGTGTGGATCCTATTCGGGATTGTCCATTGCTAATATGGTAGTTCAAAGCCTGGCACCTTTTTTTGTGGGCTCACCTTTTTCGGTTGCTAAGCAAGTTTTACCTGATTTTATGACCTTTTTGCGAGGGTTGTTAAGCAAGTCATTGCAGTTGTTAAATGAATCACGTGGGCATTAAGTGAATCCAGCTTTCCCATTGACTTTGCTTATTGGAAATCAGCAGGGAAAGTTGCAAATAGAGCTCAAAAAACTCTGGGACACTGCAACCATCATAAATACATGCTAGTTGCCAAGTGTTGATTTCAGATAAAGTTAAGATTCAAACTACCGCCCAAGGTGTAGGAGTGTCCTAAATCAGGGCTTTTCAACCTTTTCACCCATTGTACCACTTTTAGGATATGGTAATATCCGAGTACCACCAGTCGCCTAGCAAGGTGTCAAAAACTTGATGACCAAAAAAAAAAAAAGGAAAAAAGTGAAGTACAGGTAGTCCTCGACTTACAACAGTTCGCTTAGTGACTGTTCGAAGTTACAATGGCACTGAAAAAAGCGCCCCCCAAGGCACAGCCGAGCAAGACACCTGCCTGCCCGTCCCGCGGCACTCTCATTCCCCTCCCCCGCTTTTCTAGGATGGTCGCGTACCACCTGCCAGGTGCCAATGTACCACAGGTGGTACCCATACCACTGGTTGAAAAGCCCTGTCCTAAGTGTTGCTGATAGTTAATATTGCCATGTGGTAGTATCAGAGTCTTTACAACTTTACACATAAGAGTATAGGGCAAACTCACTAGAATTGAACCACAAACTTTATCGCATTCATTAAAGAAAGCACAGAAGGGTTTGTAGTGTTTTCACCCATTAATTCTCCCCTTTATTGAGCTTGATTTATGTCCCTTTCTGAAGCTCAGTGGAGCAAAAACTGCATCCATTTTTTTAAAAGAGTGTTGTGTGAAAGTATTAAAGTCAAAAATACAAAGCTATCAACATAGCTTTGTTTTTTTTAAATAAACTAAACGTGGTTGACTTTTTGACGGATCAGTGTCTTGCACTAACTAAATCAGTATGATAAGCCTATGATTTAATATACTGTGCAAACCTAGCTAATAGAGCAAAACATGGTTTGGCCTGTTGTAGGAACAGAGCCAGTGGTAGTTAAATAGGCAGCTAGAGCCTTCTTCTTTAATACTTGGGGGGGGGGGGGAAGCATCTCACACCCGATCATAAATTGTATTCTACGTCCTTTATCAGTGTCCAGAAATTAACTTGGGGCTCAAATGAAGTAAATATTCATAGCAGAAAAGCCACTGCCAAATTAAAGCACTAGCAACTTAAGCAGGGTGTAGGAATACGCCTGATTGGGGAAGGCCAGCGTAGTTACAGCTCATCAGCTACAAACCGCCTACTAATCCTATTGGTGGCCTTCACGTGTTGGGGGTCGAGGGCGTGGTCGGCCGCCGGAGCCAGGGCTAGTGCGCAGGCGCAGATACGCTGTGTCTGTCCTCAGCGTTGGGTTCTTTTTGCGGGGTGGGGAGGTGTAATTTTGAAGCTGAGGGAGAAGTTTGGAGGGGGGGGGGAAAAGGAGAGACAGGAGGAGGAGGGTCCTGCGGTCGCCGGCACACGAGCGCCGCCGAGAAGCGGGGAAGTGGCCTTTAGTAGTCGGACCCGGTGCTCAGGCCGACGGGCCACGGGAAGTCAGAGCGCCGAGGGAAGGGGGATTGCGAGGGGAGCCGCCCTCTCCGCGCCGAATTGGCACCATTCGGGGTAATCCTAGGAATTGGTGAGCCGAGCCGCAGCTCCTTGCCTTAGCTCGGGGAACGGCCGTTTTCTGCAGAAGGACTGCGGGGTCTACCCGAGCCGGCCGAAGTACAGCTCTTTTTTTTTTCTTTTTCTTTTTTAATGAAAAATCGCTGAGACGGCGTCTAGTGCTTGCCTGGCTCAACTAGCCTAACCCTGGCTTGGAGTAAATAATTACTTCCCCTCCAGATTCCCTTGGGACCAGAAGGGCGTTCGTGCGTGACTCTGTATTAGGAGTCCCTAAGACTTGAAATACCGGAGGTTTTGGGTTATCCTTTATATATCCGTGTTCAAAATATTTATTAGCATAAATACCCTTTAAACTTGCGTTATCCATTTCTCGCCTCTGCCGTTTCTATTTTCTTGCAATCGTTGGTATACTTGTACTGTGGGGAAAGATGGGAGCGAGAGATGGAACATTTTCATTGCTGTTGCTGCTAAGGCTCATTTTTAGCATTACTTATTTTTTCTCCCCTTCTTTTTCACTCTCAAGTTTTTTAATTTCAACCTGTCTCCTCTTGTTACAGCTTCATTGCTTTGATTTTTTTTGTTTTTATTGCAAAGAATGATGCTTGGAGCTTATTTTTATTATTTCCAAGGGGGAGTAAGTAAACTTATTTTGAAGCTTATACTTTGCATTGTTGTTAAAGGCCCAAAGATGCCTAAAATAAACGTGAAATGAAATCTATAAGAAAAAGCTTAATGAGAGTGCTATAAGGATGACTGACAATCCCTGGATAATTTTTGCTTTTGCTGTTACCATTGCCTTGTGTCTGATAAGCAAGACTATGTGCCACACTGAGATTTGATGATTTGGTCAAGTATAGATTAGGAATTATCAATCTGGCAGATTTTTTTTCCTTGACTTGTAATGGTTGAGCTTTTAGTTTTGGTTCATCTTGCATATCCATTTAGAATTACCACCTTTTATATAGCTGGCAATGTTAACAGTATCTTGAAGACTCACTATTATGTGACATGTTGTAATAATGCCTTGTTGTAATTCCCTATTGCCATTGGGTACAAAGAGCTTCTGGATCATGAGTTTTCATTCCTTTCCCCTTGCAACATGGAGTCAAATTAAGTAAAAGCACTTGGTTGTTTTTTAAAGCAGTTTGTTCAGTCTTAACCTTGGATTAATGAATCAAAATACTTGGGAAATTGGAATTTTCCCCTAAAATTTGAACTTAACTACAGTACTGGATTTGGGCATGATTCAGCATTTCATATGTAGATGAACTGAATGTGACAAATGAACAATGGAAGTTATCTCATACTTAGTATTTTCACAACATTTATATGTGCCAAACTCTTCTACATGTGGACCTGGGAAAGTTATTTTTGAGGATATTCTATATTTAAAAAGAACAGTAAAGAAAACATTTTGTCTTTCTGACATACAATAATGGGGTTGGTATAAAAATTATACATAGGAAGATTGGCTGCAGAAATGTACTGAAAGCTGGTAGCTTTGGGTGGAATGCAAAAGCGCTTTTTTCTGCTTTTCAAAGGACTATCAAGTAAAATAAAATGCCTGCTAAATCTCTAATGGATGTTATGCATTTTCTTTCAATTTTCCCAACTTAATTTTTTTTTAATGGACTATTCCAGTGCTTGTTTATTCTCCAGCTATTTTGGTTGTTGAAAGGCAGTGGTGGCGAACCTATGGCAGGGGTGCCAGAGGCGGCACTCAGAGCCCTCTCTGTGGGCACGCACGCCGTCACCCCAGCCCTAGGCTTTCAGCTGAGTTTTATAAAACCTTTTCGCTTTAGGCCTCCGCCGCCCTATACCAAAAAAAAAGTTCAAACAATCAGTCAATTTCAACTTCTCACGGGAAAAAAAAAGATCTTGCAAAGTTGGAATTGATTGTTTGAACTTTTTAGTCCCACCCAGTCTGCCGTTACCACTGCAGCCACACCCACCCAATGGGCCATACCCACCCAATGGGCCACACCCATCCGGCACCCGACGATGCATAAGTGGGTTTTGGGTTGCAGTTTGGGCACTCGGTCTCTAAAAGGTTCGCCATCACTGTTGAAAGGGATTCATTTATTTCTTGTGTACTCCGAGAGGATGAATAATGCAATGAAAACATGGCCCATATTGCCCATACAATACTTGAGGGAAGAACTCTAGACTTCCTGTGATATAAACTTATTTTAAAAGTGCCATAGTTTATATAGTCCTTTATGGTGTATGGATATGAATGTAGTCTTATAAAAAAAGGGAATTTTGACTAGGAGCTTAGAAAAAGTTTACTCCACCTGTGTAGTTTAGGAGATTAAAGTTTTGATTTATGGTTCTCCCCAACAAGACAATATGTATTGGTTGTTAGAGAAGACATTTTTTGTATCGTACTTCAAAAAATATAAATTTTATTTCCGATATTTTTTCTGTGGGAGGAAATGGTTCTAAACTAAAGGCATGGATATTCTGTGTTTTAGGAAAACCATTATTGCTTTCACCTGTTACATTTCTGTTTATTTTTCCTTCAGAAGTTGATATATGCAAGATATTCTTTTCAACAGTCCTGCACAATATTTTTATTCTCAGATGCTTTGTCATTATAAAATAATTAACACATCTTCCTAGTGTGATAGGATATTTAGTTTTAAATTCTGAATATACTACCATTGAATTTCTTGCATATTAATGCTTCAAACTCAACAATGCTTGCCAATTTCCATGTAAAATTCAAGTATATTTCTATTGCAGGTAAAGATGCAGGAAGCAGATCTAGTAGCAAAAATGCTTCGAGCTGTTCTCCAGTCTCATAAAACTGGAGTGCCCTTTTCCTATTTGCAAGGGGAATATAAATCTTTAACTGGAGATTGGATTCCTTTTAAGCAGCTGGGACATGCTACATTAGAGGGATATCTGAAGAGCATTCCTGGAGTTGTTAGAATTGAAATTAGCAAAAGTGGTGAGGTGAGACATCCTTTCTTTATACTTAAACTATAAATGTGCAAAAATTCTAAACATTCCACAAATGGAAACTTGTTACAGCTGTATTATGATTATTTTATCACAAAGCAAAGCCTATATCCAGGTATTTCCTATTTAATGACTGTCCTTGAATAGTTCGCATGGTGGGATAACAATACTTAGTTTTTATCTTATTTATTTGTAATACATATAAAAAGATCCATTTGAATCTTTTGAGTACAGCCAAAAACTCGCGGAAATATATATGTTTTAAAGGTAATAAGTAATAATAAACATATTAAATTTGCATGCTGCCTGACTCTCAATAACTCTGGGTTGTTCCCAACAATCAAATTACAATAAAATTAATAAAACATTGAAGATGGCGAGTGCACTCTCCCTTGGCATGGGTCTGGGTGAAGAGCTAGGTCTTCATGCTCTTCTAAACAACAGCAGAATTTAAGCCATCCAGATCTTGGTTAGAACCTCTTTCTCCTGCTACAGAGAAGGTGTGCTTCCGCAATCCTGATAGATGACATTATTTAATCAATTATTTAACCCAGAGCATATCAACCCTGCAGGATCAATTTGGTTGGGCAGATTATTGTGGGAGACGGTCCCTATGCTGGATGGGGGCTTTATAGACAGCAACCAACTTCTTGAATGCCACCAAGAAAAAGTCAACCACTGCAGCTCATGAATCAGAAATATTACATAGGCATACTGAGATATGCCTATTACTGCCCTCACCATCACATTCTGGATATGTTAAAAACTCCTTTGGTATTCAAAGACAGCCCATGTAGAACACATTACAATAATGAAGCCACAAGTTGACTAGGGCATGATTGACTGAAGAACTGATCTGGGAAAGGGTGCAGAAGGTGCACCACATGAAATTATGCAAAGTCTTTCTGGCTCACACCTCTTCTAGCAGGAGTTGTGAGTCCAGGAAGACCCCAACTTGTGTACCAACTTCAAAGGGGGAAGTCCTACCCAATCCAAAGTAGCCAACAGGTTTTGTGCCAGCTCCTTGATTTCATTGTCAGCTCCTTGTGCCAGCTCCTTGATTTCATTCTCTCTTTGTGGCCTCCAGCTGTTCTTGTAGCCTCAGAGACTTTGTTTGTCTCCAGCACTTCGTGGTAGACTAAAACAGACATGTCAAACTCATGACGTCACACAACGTATCGGAGCTTTTCCCTCATTGCCCGCAATGGGGTGGGCGCGGTTTCATCATGATGCGTCCAGCCTTTGGGCCGGCAGTTTGACACCCCTGGACTAAAAGTTAATACAATACTGGGTTGTGGGAGTCAGCCAAACCCACAAAAAACCCATACAGAAACAAAAAGACAACATCCACATCAATCTCTCCAATGTAACCCATCTGGATGCCATCTTAAAAAAAAAAAGCACTACTAGCTTATATGATCTACAGGTTGAGCACAATGTTTCTAAAAGACACTGGACAGCATATGACATAATAAAGGGTTAGGCAACCCCGGCTCTTTTATGACTCATGGACTTCAACTCCCAGAATTCCTGAGCCAGCATGGCTCCACGAGTCATAAAAGAGCCAAGGTTGCCTACTCCTGACATAGTAGCTAAGAGTGCCCCATATTTTCTGCTCTGGGCACTAACCTTAACCATAATATGTACAGTTGTGGCAGATGTATAGGTATAAGCTAAACTTGCTTTTTAGCAAAGTCCGAGCCAATGCAAAAAGAGTTTGAAATGGCTTCATAATGAATAAGTATCTCCCATAATTAGGAATATATAAAGCTATTAATACATAATCCATCTATGTTTCTTTCTACCTGACATAGGTAACTTGCCATGCTGTTGTTTGCCAGGAGACTGCAAGAATTGCTAAGCTTGTAGCCTGCCAGAGAACTTCAAAAAAAAAATCAAAACGACAAGTGAATTGCCAGATGAGGCTGAAAACTACTACCCCCCTCGCCTCAATAGGTAAGCTTGTCAGTTGCAAAACACCATGCTAGAGCACAATGAATGAATCAGCTACTTGCTAATCATGGCAGAGCTTTTCTGGTGTGGCATTTCTGCTGACTGCAGTGAACTGTGCTTACGCTTGGACAGTTCACGCGCCCCCCACGGCTGCATAGTAAAGTTGCTAATGTTGGAAAGAAAAGGAAGATCTGTGCCTATAATGCCATAGTATATTTTGTAATTCAGTCTCTAGTTTCATAATCCCATTATACTTATAATTTCATAATCCGTTAAGTTGGTAAAAAGTGCATTCTTCTGTATTTGATTATTTCCTAAAATATAGCTTTCTTAAATAACTGGATATATTTCTTTCAAAATAACTATCCTATAAGTTCAGGGACTGCATGCACTCCTGCCCTGTTTAGGAGTTTTTCTCTGTGCTAAACATGTATGATAAATTGGCCTTTTTCAGAACAGCAAACTTTACCTTTTCCAAAGCAAATTAAAGATTATAATGGATGTTTATTTCTGTGGGACATACACATAAGGGTCAAAGTGTTTCAACTTTGCTCACTCAGTGACATCATTGTGTTACTTGGACTTGCTCCTTGTAGCCTGTTGAATTATCTCTGTGTGTGTGTGTGTGAGAGAGAGAGAGAGAGAGAGAGAGAGAGAGAGAGATCGCCCAAGCGGGAAGAAATTAATCCTGATATAAGCTAGTAATATTAAAACTAATATATTTAGATTTCATGTGTTTATGTAAAATGTGCTTACTTATCAGATTCTCGGCTTTAGGTAAAGAAATAACTTCTATAGAAATGCTTCTTAGTCATAGGTAAATAGAAAATGAGGCTTAGGATGTGTCTATTTTGTTGTATTTTAGGCAGGCCAAAGGACACTCTGAGAAAACCTGGGTTCATGAGTTTTTCAGAAGAGGTTAAGAGGGGTACAGTCCCTCTGCTGAGTGGCAAGGGAAACCATACAGTTGTGAATCCTAGTATGAACCCTGCATCATATCCTTTATCCCCTGAATTTGGGACGGCTATACCTAATGAAGTTTTGATACAAGGACATGTGACCATGGTGAACAGGTTAGAAAACTTGTCAATGATTGTTGATATTTTAGAATTCTGTGTATAGTTAAGATGAAATTGCTATTTAATGGTATAAGTAGATATAAACTTCAAAGATAAGTGAAAGCATTATAGGAATTATAGACCAGTAGCATCCCTTGTTTTCCACTGAAGATGAAGAAGTCAGAAAATGAGTTGAAATGTGCTTGGGATAAACAAAAGTCCATCATTAGACAAAAACTAAAAATAAAATAAAAACAAATATAAAAATAATAATTAAAAAGTAATTAAATTGATTAAAAGGAAAACAAAAAATAAATCCAAAGGGCAGACTGGATGGACCACTAGGTCTTTTTCTGCCATCAGTTTTCTATGTTTCTATAATGGAAAAATATTTGAAAAATACTAGTTAAAGGAGGGAAGAGGAAGATCAGTATAATGCAAGAACATAGGGAAGAGAAATTGTATGATCAGACTTTTCCTGATTTTTTTGTTTGAGATAAATATTGTCATGTGGAGGATTGCTTCACAATATTTTCCTTGATAATGATTAGTGAAATACTTTGTAAAATGTTACAATTAACACTACACTATGGCATAATTAGAGCTATAACTTTAAATAAATTGTCTATACAGGTAACAATCTTGATCTCAAGTAACCAAGTACATTCTTTCTGATGGCAGTGTTTTACTGTAATGCATGGATTGCTCCACTTTTCACTTTCTTCACATATCTCCATCAGAAAAAATACATGAACAGATGTTAACACTAGACATACATAATCAAGAAATAAATGTGGAAAAGCAGAGGAACTTCCTAATTTATACAGGCCTTTAATTTTCAATGATCTAGTTTAGAATGTCCTATAATCTGAAAGGTGAGCCAGATTGGTGCAGTAGCTAAGGCACCAGACTAGAAATGAGAACGCTGTGTTCTAGTCCTGCCTTAAGAATGAAGGCAGCTGGGGACCTAGGGCTAGTCTCTCTCTATCATCCCTAGGAAGGGGACAGTAGGAAACCACTTTCAAAAACATTGCCAAGAAAACTGCAGGGACTTGTTCAGGCAGTGACCAAGAATCAAAATTCTCTTAAAGGCACATCTATACATACACACACACAATTTGAAAGGCCCATAGAGAAACAAGATTGAGTTATGCTAGCAAAATAGATAACTGATTATAAAGTGATATCCTCCAGTCAATGTTTCTTCATGTTTATTCATAAGCAAGTACTACTTATTCCAATTACCTTAATATAGACTACTCTTACTATTAATGTTAATTTCAAATTTAATGCTGTTGATTAGATAAGTTAACATAGGACTGTTTCTAGAGGTACTGAACTGAAGGCATTAACGAAGTGAAGGCATTAATAGTGCAGCCTTAAGTTCTAACCACATACATGTAGTCCTCAATTTTATGACTATAATTGAGCTTAGAATTACAGTAGTAAGTCATACCTGTCATTAAGTGGTTACCACATGACCAGCCTGATTTTATGATCTTTTTTACAACTGTTATTAAACAAACACTATGGTGATTAAATGAACCCACTGTATCCAATGGCCTTTTTTTTTTTGCCAGAAACCATATGTAATGCCAGTTTCCAGAAAAAAAAACGTAAATCACGGTCATGTGACCGTGTGTTAAACACGAAAGACACGACATATTGCGACTTCCCCATTGCTGGCAATGGGGTGGGCGCGGTTTCGGCGTGACACATGTGGACCAGCAGTTTTGACATGCCTGTACTAAAGGGTCAATACAATTCAAGAGAGTTTTGACTTGGGAACATAACGTTTGTGGGAACATAATGACTCAAAGCTGATGACACTTTTAACTCCACCCCCTAGCTTTGCCTGCTCTTTTCCTACTTGGGCTGAAAGTCACCATAATGTTAAACCAGTTGCCAAATGCTCAAAATGTGATCAAGTGACCGGGGGTGTGTGTGTGCAATAACTCTGAGGAGATCCATCATAACTTCAAACACTCATTAAGCAACTGGTTGTAAGTCGAGAACTACTTGTACAATGTATTTATATTTTTAAAGTAAATTGAGGTTTGTCACAATATTTATGTATTTGCCTTTAAATTACTATTTTTTTTATTCTAAGTGTAGAGAGCTGTTTGATAGACTTTTCGTTTATAAACTATATTTCTAAACCATAAACTGTATATTTGCCTTCAAAAAGTTTAAATACTTTATCCCTAAACTAGAAACAAAAATTAGCTTCTGGGGATTCTTTCTACAATACAGTATTAGGAGAAACTTAATATGTTAGGTATGCTTAGCTTTACTGAAGGTAAAACTCTGTACCAATTTCTTGCAGTTATTATACTGCTTGAATATCTATATTGAAGAGAGAGAAAATAATTTCCATATATCAAAAACAAGTACTGTGGTTTCAAAATGGGCAATAGTCCATTTTTACAGTTAGACAAAACTGAACTGTTACGTCCTGTTTTGTAATTCTGAGCAGATTCAATTATAAGAAAAGATGAACTTTATGCCACATATTTAGCGATCTAGCAGTATTCTTCCCTTCCCCCTTTCACAGTCTAAAAAATCAAAATCAACAAGCTCAGCTGCTGTGCCATCACTTCTCCATGTATTGTTTGCTGCTGTTGTAGATGATCAAATGATGATACAGATAGATCAGCAAGGACTGTTGTTATGGCTGGATTTTTCAGATTAGTTCCTATTGCCTTGTTAATCCTCCTGTTACGCTTTTAGGAAAATTGTGCTTTCAAATTAATATATTAGTACTATTGTGAGTCCTTTTTAGTTGAGAATGTCAGCCCTTTAAAATGGGCCAGATTAAAAAAAACAACAATAATTATATGAATGTTAGTTTACAGTTGTAGGGTACATTAGTAGAATTTTAAAAACCTGTCCAGGTTTATCTCAGATCACTGTACATCATATATTAAAATCAAGGCAGGGTATTTTGGGATTTTTTCTCATGTTTCCTTCTATGTCTGAACTCTGTAATTTATTGTTCAAGTTCCACCCTAGCAACAGATTCCTTCCTCCTTTAAAGTCTCTGTCATAACTTCTCCAAGTCAGTTCTTAATTCCTTTACAGAGGAGTTAATTTAGGTGGAGAGAGTATCTCTCAAATTCATTGTGATTTAGACATGAATAGAAATAATACAGAAGAAGAGGAATTATGTAAAAAAAAACATGGAACACCATGTTTTAAATATGAAATATTCTATACACCTCAGTTAAAAATATATTCTGCTTTCCATACTAGGTTAGTCCATTATTTCCCTTTTTTTCCCATACAAACACAAAGATAGCTGTCGACAACAAATATAAATCTAGATATTCTCTTTCCCCTCTTGCCTGAAATGACTCGGGGGGGGGGGGATAGGCTTTTAATAGGGGAAGGAAATCTATCTAGCATTGGGGAAGCAGCCTATAATGAAATGCTTTGAATAAGAACAAGATCTGTTGTTGGTTCATGAAAAAAATTCTGAACTTCTGCAGAACTCTTCATCAAGCTCCATATTGAGCAAAACAGGAAAGTGAAAATTAAGCAGAAGAAAAAAAAAACTTTATGCCCAAAGTCCAATTATAGTCACAGTTTTAGGATGGTATGCAGGAGAGAACAGTCGATATAAGTTGATTGTAAAATATCTTTATTAGATCCTGGGAAGGAAAAATAGTGGAACCTATTAAATATTACTCAGATTTGCATTGAATTCAAGCATTTTCTGCCAAGTGCTTTGTAAATTCTAGGTTAACCAAGAATTGTAGGGCCAATGGAAGTAGCAATAATTAGTCACCCCATCTGTGAAAATATGAAATCCTGTGGTAATATGAATGAGGCTTGCATTATATGGTCTATTTTAAAAAATGTTAGCCCTTGTATTTTCAAAATAGGAGATCACCCAATATTAACTGCTTTCTGTAGTATTCCAGAAGATTGAGAGACTGAATAGTGGCTCATGATCCCTCAAACTCTGCCTAACCATGATAGATTTATTGTTTTAGCTAATGTTTATGTATACACTGGCTCATATTTTTTACGGTTGCAGTGGGTAACTTTCCCAATGTCATGTGATTACCTTTTGCAACCTTCTGACAAGCAAAGTCAATGCGGGGGGTGGGGGGAGCCAGATTAATTTTACAATTGTGTTACTAACTTAACAGTTGCAGTGATTCACTTAACAGCTGTGGCAAGAAAGTTCTTAAAATGGGGCAAAATTCACTTAACAACTGTATACTGTTCTGCCAATGACCACAATCCCCCCTTCCCATTTTTTTCATAATTTACTAGAGGTTGGAGTTGCTGGGTTTTTACGATAGATAGCTCTGTTTCTGCAAAGACAAGCAACAAAGTCATCTTGGCTTATTTTCTGAGTGGGTTCTTTAGTCACTGAACCATGCAAGGATAAGGAGATTCATGAAAACCAGGGGTCTTCAAACTTGGCCCTTTTATAACTTGTGGACTTCAACTCCCAGAATTCCTCAGGCAATGTGCCTGGCTGAGGAATTCTGGGAATTGAAGTCCACAAGTCATAAAAGGGCCAAGTTTGAAGACCCCTGATGAAAACCTTTTCCTGAAAGCCCAAAGAACTGTCATGTTCTCCGATGATAGAAGCCAATGAGGTCTGCACAGATAGAGGATTCTGTGGTTGTTGGTCTTGCAGAAAAGGGCTTTCTGAAAACAAATTGGCACAAATTTTAACTTCCCTCATGAGTAGTTTCAGTTGCATTGAGATTCTGTACCTATGAATGCATGGGTGAGGCTAAAAGATGTTGCAAGGAAACAAAAGCTGCATAAAAAATAAAAGAACAGAAAATAACTAGCTTTCATAATTTATGCTGAATTCTTCATTTTGGCTTCATGTAGCTGAACTTGGTCCAGTGTATCTTAATTTTTAACTTGTTTTACCCAGTTTGTTTGTGTATATTCAATTACTTGTATGTTTATTTAAGCACAAATTCATGTGGATTTCCTACTGAAAAAAGGTTATTTTCAGTTGTCCAGCATAACTTGCGGGGAATAAAATAGTTCCATTTATGTAGTAAGGTAAGGTAACAACTACAGCACCTGAAAACAAGAATACAGTATAGCATCTATATGGTACATTGATTGTTTAGCTGCAGTTTTTAAAAAATGAAAATCTGATTCTTCGCTTTCGTTTTTTAGGCCTGAGAGAAGACTTGTGATTCCTCCAAGGTTTCACAAAGAGCTTCAATTTCATTTGACAAGAAATGTGCCTTTGGACATTAACGGTATGTTATTAGAGGTCCACGTGTAGTTCTAATTCATGCTTTATCTAGGTAACTTGATATATCAAAAAAAATAAGGTATCCGCTGATGGGCAAGTTCTCTAAGACTACAGTTCTGAGTTAGATGGGCAAACAAAAGTTTATACGTTATTCTGAGCCATGGCTTATCACAATTACTAGATTCATGCAATACCTTAAGGCAAAGGAATTCTGCATTATGACTTGTAATCTTATAAATTTTATAGAAAATAAAATAAAGCCCTATTATCTGTAACAGAGGTCCCCAACCTTTTTGGCACCAGCGAACCGGTTTCATGGAAGACAGTTTTTCCATGGACCAGGGGTGGGATGGGATGGAGAGGGTGTGGGGGGGTTGGGATGATTCAAGTGCATTACATTTATTGAAAATTTTCTAAATAAATGAACAAATAAATAATGCACTTATTTCTGTTATTATATGATTATATTGTATTAGATTAGATCAGTGACTTTCTGCTTCTAAGAAAGTGGGAAGGAAGAGATAGTCCTAAAGTCAACCCTCCAGCAAAACCCAGCATGTTGAGGAAGTGCTGAGAACATCATGAGAGAGAGAGACAGAGACAGAGACAGACCAAACCAACTCAGCACTGCGCTATCCCAGCAGTCTCAGAAAAGGTGCAAATGAGAGAGACACAATGCTTAAGGGGAAATGTAGCTTCTCCCCTCCCCCTTTGCAAGCCCGGTAGGAGCACGCTTGGCTTGCAAACTTGGAGAGCTGCAGAAGAAAGGAGGAACACACACATACACACACACATACCAAAATAAATCACAAAAAGCAGGCAGGATGTAGCCAAAACACAGAGGCACCTGGAGCATCAAAACAAAAGCAAAAAAAAACTTACGGAACCCAGCAGTCTTAGAAAAGGTGCAGATGAGAGAGAGGATCCCTTGGAGACGCAGAGCTTAAGGTGAAAGGTAGCTTCTCCCTGCCCCTATTTGCACCCTGACACACACACACACACCTTGGGAGGATCCCCCTCCAATGAGGCTTTGGGGAAGCTCCCGGTTTCAAGCTGGGCTTGCACGCGCTTGTCTTGCAAACTTGGAGAGTTGCACGAAGGGCGCACCAGCTCAGCTGGGTTGCTGGGAGGGGAGAAGAGGAAAGTGAAGAAGAACAGGAGGAGGAAGAAGAAGTATCAGGAGGAGGAGTAGCCAGTTGCAAGTGCAGCTGCCAGAGGACCTTTGCACTGAGCAAGACAGTTTCTGCCCAGCCACTCTCCCGTCCCTGCCCAGACCCTTGCAGTCTTGCCTCATGCCTGGAGGTGGAAGACATGCCTTCAGCACACCTCCAGCTGCTCAGCCTGCCTGGTTCCTAACTGACCGCAGACCGGGAGCTGGGGACCCCTGATCTATAAGTGCAGGTGAGAGTGTGTTAATGTATCAAACTAAATGTATTTTCACAGTCTGAAAGTCTCGCAGGTGAAAATAAAATGGTTCCATTCAGATAGGCATTCCCTCTTCATTCTTCTATGACCAATTTGGAATTTGTGTTTGCATTGCTTGTTAGCATTTATAAATTTCCCTACTTTCTATTACCATTACACATTTAGAATAATGAGCTTAACTTCAAAACAGTATTGTAAGGGAAGCATTCCTGAACTAACTCAGCAGCACCAACACTTTCATTCCTCTTAACACCTAAAGAAAGAACTTGTGCTACAGCAGGGAAGAAGTAACTATTATGACTGTTAACTGTCTATTAATGGATCTATATGCAAACACTAATAGCCAACTTTGCTTTAAAGTTCACAGCATAATGGTGCTTTGTGGGAGTATGTTAACAGGTGGAAGAAAATTCATTATTTGTTTTTTTTTTTGGATATTTACGTCAGCTTTAACTTTTTTAAAATTGCAGGTATTGAGTTTAAAAATTTATGAGTCATCCCCTCACAAAGAAAATGTAATTACTACAATATCTGATAAATTGTAATGAATTAAACCTTGGTTTAATTGTCGCTTATTAAATAAAACACACTATGGCACATTTTATACTATTAATAGTTTTAATTATTGTTACTTTCAAAATAAGAAATATATTCAAGAATATGTATTTGCTTTTGCAGACAATGTTAGAGAACCAAGACAATTAATGCAACCAGTCGCCCTCCCTCGCAACTCGAATACTGATATAAATGAGATTCAGAAAAGAATAAAGGACATCATCAATCGATTCAAAAATGGAATATGGTTATCAAAGATACCACACTTGTATAGAGAGGCCTATAATGAAGACTTTAATACCGCTTTGCTGTCACAATTTGAATACTGGCCACATGTTTGTATGGTAGGTGCTAACTTTATCACAGAAGATATTTGTAGACTAATTTTCTTATTTGAATGTATGTTTAAATTTTTAAAATTAAAATCTTTAGGATGGTTTACTTGGAAATCAGAATTTAAAGTCAGCACAAAAAAGTCTAGACAGTCTCAACTGAATTAGGATTATCAAAGTGTTGAAGTTTGTTTATAGGAATATATAGAATTCCACTCTTAATTGAATAAAATTGTTGTTGAGGGCTTCCTGATGAACCTGTAGCAGGTAATCTCATATTTGAGAATCCTACAAGTATCAGTGTACCTTAGCAAAACCATCAATTGAACCTCTATATCTAATGTGTTCCTGTATATGCCTCTCATCTGCGCTCAGCAGTGTTCTTAATTCTCAAATTATGAAGATTTTTTTTTTTATTCTGTCAAACAACTACTCAGGCAAAATCTTTTTGTATGTTCACTTCCGAGGTAAACCACACATGATTCAATGGAAATTCTTTGAAATGGATTTAGAGAAAATTGCCACCTTAAATATAGTTATTTAATATCTCTGCATGTAATCAAAGGGACAGTAGAAAATTGGTATCCCTGGGCATCATTAAAGTTTACAGATCAAAGGGCAATATAGATTGAAAAACAAAAGAGGTTTAGGTTATGTTTCTAGCTTTATTTAAGCCCCTAATTAGGCTTGGATTAAAAGGGGATATACCTAGCACCATAAAGAACAAGCATTTGCAGATGGGAACATGCTCTATGTTGAAAAGCTATTTGTCTTGAAATGTACAGCCTTGCGTTATCAATTTGGGAAATTGTTTAAAAGTTACATTATTTTTCTGTATTAACAGTCTACTGAATATGCTGTAACTTGAAGATTGCATTTTCACATGCATTGGGACTTTCCCCAATTTATTTTAAACCTAAACCTATTTCCAAATATTTGTTTACAGGGTTAACCCATTTTTAAAATACCCATACACCTAGGTTTGATTTCCATAGTCTGATGCTCTCAGATTTCCCAAATTCCTAGACAAAATGGCATTTGGGCACATCAGATGGTAATTATGAGAGTTACAGTCCAGTACCTTTAGGGATCATGATTGTAATAAATTGCCATAACTATATGAAAAATAGGAGATTCACCCAGTCAAGGTAAGTGATTTGAGTTGGAAAGATTTACCTGAACATAAGCAAAAGAGGTAAGTATTTTCTCTAAAATTTGGGCACTCTTTTCTCACAAGTTTACATATAAAGCTTATATGCTGCTCCAAGACTCAGCGTGTTAGACCTCTAAACAACAGTAGAGTAGATTGAAAAGCAATATATAATAATATTAAAATTATTTAGCTATTGGGGGAAAACATAATGGGTATAAAGTTTTACCCTTCAGGAGGGGAACAAATACATCTCCACATAACACCAAAATGTTGCTGAGTTAACTAAAATTACAATAATTTTGTAACTGTTTTACAAAGAGCATGCCTATTGGATATCTAGAGGAATACTGTTCCAGAGAAGGGGACAGCAGTTGAGAAGGCCCAGCAACTCTGGGCTGTTTGCAGATGGCATTCCAGGTGGTTGGGACCTGGAGGGAGATTTCTCTTCCAATTCTGAAAGGTTAGCAGAAATCTCTGGGAGAAGATGGTCTTGAGTGAGCTTCCATAGTGTTGAGCTTGAATATTTCACTCAGTGTGATTTTTTTTATAGCTGCTTCTTCTGTTCTTTCTAAGGCAGAGAAAGTATCTTCTGGTGGCCAAAGAGATGTAATTCTCTACCCTTCTGGAAAAATGCAAAATCTAGGAAAGGTTGTTTCAAGCCAAGAAAGAAAACCTCAGCCTCCTTTATTAAAACAGAGTGTGGAAACTAAAACTGCTACCCTCCACGGAGACTTCAAGCAAAATATCGCAGCCATCTTGACAAAATATTCCAATGGTCTTTGGGCTAATGCTCTCCCGAAAGTATATGAAGACACTTACAAAGCAGCGTTGCCTCAGAATATTTTGGACAACCTTGACTTACTCTCAGATATATGTACAATCAATTACATTTCTGAAAATCCAAAAAAGGCAATTCTCTATGCCAAGCCAAAACAGCACCCGGGGAAGGACCTGAATATTATTGCTAAGAACTCCACATATGAAAGCATACAGAAACCACCTGAGCACCAGTCTGTTAAAGCAAAGCAGGACTCCCAAGAGGGTGATTTTGAACACATTCCTGTACCTCCTTTAATTATCCCAGAAGAAATATCACCATCTGTGTTGGTGGTGGACCTGTGTTCTACAAATGACGTCGTCGTTAGGTACGTTTATAAACCTCTCTTTGACATTTCTCTGGTGCCTGGAGTTGTGTAAAATCATAAGTAAAAATGGGGGGGGGGGAAATCTCAATTGGAACAGTTCTAATGGGCACATACTATTATGTATTGCTTTTGTTTATTGAAGATTCTTTATTCCAGCACATTCTTCTTCGGATGTTAGAAGGGATTTTCACAACACCCTGGAATTCTCTGTGCTTCCCCCGCCCCCTTCCTAAATCTATTCCAATGTGTTGGAGTTCCTTTGGAATAGCTTGGGAGATAGTGAAAAAAGAATGCAAATTGGAAATCTGACATTTCCATGAATGAGAAACAGTTTGGTGTAATGGTTAAGCTGCTGGTCAGAGATCAGGAGACTGTGAATTCCAGTCCTGCCTTAGACATGAAAGCCCAACCATTTTCAGCCCAACCTACTTACAGGGTGATTGTGGACAAACAGGACATAGGAGTATTAGATACTTTTGCCACCTTGAGTTACTTATAAAAAAGGGATAAAATCTAATAATTATTTGTAGCATCAGGAAAAATTTGCAGTATCAGGGAATTTCCATTCACTTAAGACTTCAAAGAGATACAACTGCATACTAGGACTAGGCACGTTTAAAAAATGGAAAAAACACTTCAGACCTTACATGAAAGCTGAATTTCTTTCCTATTAGATAAAGCAGCCTCTCTCTTCACACAAATTGTTTAAAGACGTAACATTTAAAAAATGCCAGTGTAATTTAGTTCATTACAGCAGGAGCATATATTTTTTCAAGTTCAGATGGAAATCTGAAAAAAGTAACATGAAATATAAAACATTAGTGTATTATTTTTGAAATATAACAAAACTTTTATTACTGTCATGAGGTCAGTAGGTTTTTGAAACATATTCGACCTTACTGGACACAGTCCATAAGTTATAACTACATTTTTTTTTTCAAAATAATGTTAAAATTCTGGGAAGATACTTCCTTTCTAAATTGATTCAACAGTACAATAAATCTCAAATAGGAGTAAAATTGGACCTGAATTTGAGTTGAATATGTTAAAACCCATTGAATGTTAAAGCCAGGGGTAGTCAACCTTGGCTCTTTTATGACTCGTGGACTTCAACTCCCAGAATTCCTGAGCCAGCATGGCTGGCTCAGGAATTCTGGAAGTTGAAGTCCACGAGTCATAAAAGAGCCAAGGTTGAGTACCCCTGGTTAAAGCCCTTGTTTGATTGTGCAAATTAGGATCTGCTATAAAAGCTAAATTAAAAGTAGCATTTCAGTGTGAAAGAAAGAGGGAGAGAAGAGTATTCCGAAACTGACTCAACAATAGACATACAATTTAGGTGATTTCTTCCATAAAATCACGATTTCCTACTAGATTTTTTTGTCTACAGCTACTTTTATTACACTATATTGGTACTGTTTCAAACTTGTACTATACTAATATAGTTTTGAACTATTTTTTGTATTGTATGATGTGTGCATATTGTGTATATTTGTATATTGTGTGTGTGTATATTACTATGATAATATGCTAATATATTAGTATTCTTCTAGTTTATTTCTAATAATTGCCATGCTACTAATATGCAAATATATTAATGCCATATTATAGTTTTGACCTAGATTTGATTTGATTAAATAAAAAGGGCAGTTTAATTAAAATGCACTGCTGCACTCTAGATCAGTTGAAGTTTGCAAGCGGTCTTCAAGGGCAGCTCTATGTAGAGCACATTGCAGTAGTCAAGTTCTGAGGTGATCATTTGAAAAGGCCTCTCAATCTAGAAAGGGGTTCAATTGGCACCAGACGGAGCTATATAAAAGCCTTTTTAGCCATAATTACCATTGAGTTTTGGGTCCAAGTTGACCCCTAGTTTTTGCATCATTCTTGAATGGGGAAATACTGCCCTTTTCAAAGTTAAAAATGGAAAATCAGCAGATATAAATGGTCCAAATGGTCCACAGATATTCGTTGTTGGTAAGATGAAGTTGAAACCATTTTGTTGTATTAGGTAACCTGATAATACAGTGAAGCAAGTATTTTCTTGAATGTTATATAAAGGTAAAGGTTTCCCCTTTACCTGCTAGCTTATTGCTTTTTGTAACTGATGAAGATTCTGGATGATATTGTACTGCATGTATGTCTTTATTGGGGGAGGTAGATCATAAAGACATTCTCACACCAGAAACATGCTCAAGGGCTAACACGGGTCATCATAAGTCCCCAAATCTGAAAATGATAATTACATAGATTATATAAATAACCCAATTGTTTTAAATGCTGTAGCATTTTGAAAACCTGAAAACAAAGCAAAACAAAAAAACCTAAGCTTTGTCACCAGACTGCCACAATTTCAGCAAAGAATCAAAGTGCAACAGATAGAATGTTTCTTCTATGGGTTCATCTGTCAGCACTTCCCATTGCCTATCCTGTCAATCTCCCTTTGTTTTCCTCTTTGGAAATGTACTCATGATTTACTCCTTTTGTAACTCTGATTCAATTACACTTCTCTCTCCAAGCCATGCATATAATTCATCTTTGGGTTCTGTGCTATTTTGATGCTGCTTTTTTTTCTTCTTCATTGGAAATAAACTGCCTTCATCCACAAGTAGCTGTACATCTGGTGCTATAAATTTTCCTTTCCTTGCTAAGAATTTTTTTCAGTTTCCTTATCATTACAGAAAGCACCAGTGTACTAAGATGCATTTGAGGAGATGGGTGGCTATTTACATTTGATTAATACACACATACATACAAACAAGGTCTTTGCTTCAAAGACCTAAAGATCTAAATATGAATTCCAACTGGACGCATTAGGTACCAGTTTTTCGGCAATTGGTGTTAAAAGTTCACCCAACCACCTTTTTTCCTGGGTTTTGTTTTAAATAACTTAGATTTAAATGACTCACTATTTCCCTGAATGCTCTATATGCCAGTTGTCGAACACCCAAATTTTGATCATGTGGCTGGCGGAGAAGCTGTGACAGTCAAAAGTCACTTTTTTCAGTGCCAGTGTAAAACTTCGGTCACTAAATGAATGGTTGTCAGTCGAAGTCTACCTGTATTAATTCTTCAACTGCTCTGATTGTTCGTGGTTATTGATTTATACTAAGTCTTGTCCAACTGAAATCCATAGGTATGTGGGCGCAAACTATTCTGGTGCCCAGGAATCCATGGAAGAAGAGATGAAAGATTGGTACAGTCGGAATGCCTCAGTTTTGCAAATCCAGTCTCCTAAAGTTGGACAAATTGTTGTCGCGCTTGCAGAAGAAGATGCTTGGCTGCGGGCAAAGATTGTTTCAACAGAGGGCAATAGAATAAAGGCAAGTGCAAAAAGTTTCTGTACTGAAAATTACATTAAAAAATGGATGCTGGTCC
>NW_015389360.1:59303-86978 GCF_001527695.2 Protobothrops mucrosquamatus
CCTCTCTTTTTGCCCCACAACATGTGGGTAAGTTGATCTGAGAACGTGATTGGGCCATAGTCCTCCAAGGAGTTTACATGATTGGAACTCTTCAGTTCTAGTCCATTGCCTTCACCACTACTACGCCACAGCGGCTCTCTTTACAGTGCCCAACAGCTCCTGCCAGCGTGGCCTCTACATATTGAGAACTGCACTTAGCAATTTTTCTAAGATGCCAACAAATACTAACCAGTTCCTTTCTCCTGATTGGAGGTAGGGGTAAACAGATAGGAAAGCACAAGTAAAATAAATTTAGACTTCCCTGTTCTCTGTGTGGTCCTCAGGAGAGAAAGAGATGAGGAACAAGGAAGAAAGGGAAACAAGTCATAGCTTTCAATCCCTATTATACCTAAAATCTTGCCCACAAATAGAATATTTTTAAACTTTCTTGTAAATAGAAATAATGCTCTATATCAATGGTGGTGAACCTATGGCACGCGTGGGCATGCGCGCCATCGCCCCAGCCCTGCCTCCCCCCGCAGCCCCCTCCTCACCAGCAGCTCCCTCGGTGGAGAGTAACCCCCGGGTGCGGCCCATGCGGAGCAGCGCAGCCAAAGACATGGCAGCCAGGCAGTGGGGACAAGACTCTGCCCTCGCATCCCATTGCACGCAGATGATGCTGCGGGGCGTGGGCAGAGGGCGTGGCCGCCATGACGATCTGTTGCGGCGGGCCGTGGAGGCGGGTGGCCCTGCAGGTGGGTGAGGGGGCAGAGCGGAACGGGGGGGCGGGGCGGTTTTGGGGCACTCAGTCTCTAAAAGGTTTGCCATCACTGCTCTATATCAGGGTTTTTCAACCTTTTCACCCATTGTACTACTTTTAGGATATGGCAACATCTGAGTACCACCAGTCACCTAGCAAGTTGTCAAAAACTTGATGACCCAAAAAAAAAAAGGAAAAAAGTGATAAAAGTACAGGTAGTCCTCGACTTACAACATTTCGCTTAGTGACTGTTCGAAGTTACAATGGCACTGAAAAAAGTGCCCCCCAAGCCACAGCCGAGCAAGACATCTGCCTGCCCACCCGGCGGCGCTCTTCCTCCTGTCCGAGGTTTTCATTGTTGTGAGCATTTCTGTTGAGGATTGGCAGCAGGGGTGGGGTGGGGTTGTTTGGTTTTTATTCCCCCCGTCTGCTGGGTGGTTGCAGCAGGTTTTGGTCACTTCACAAGACCCTAGGACACTGTGACCGTCATAAATATGAATCAGTTGCCAAGCATCTGAATGTAAATCACAAGACCCTGGAAATGCTGCAACATTCCAGCTGATTGGCGCTTCTTGGCTCAGCAGAAGCACCAGGATCAGCGCCGAGCTCCAGCTGGAGCCTGGCGCTGATCCTGATGCTTCCACTGAGCCCTGACAGCCCTGCAGCTCCAGCCATCTCTCGCTCAGGCTTGTGCGGTGCTGCCACCGGTTCAGCTCATTCCCTTCCCCCGCTACCACTTTTCTAAGATGGTCGCGTACCACCTGCCAGGTGCCAATGTACCACAGGTGGTACCCGTACCACTGGTTGAAAAGCCCTGCTCTATATGAACAACTTGGTTACATATCTTATGGCTTAATATTTCCAGTGACATGGATTGATCTCAGCATGGTGTCAAAGCATATAAGAATTACTATACTTCAAAAAAAAATATCCCTGAATATTCCAGTTTTTCTGGAAGGAAAGAAGGCTATAGAAACTGCAAGACAAAAAAAAAAACTTCTCCTAAAAACTTGAGGCCTTGTATTTAATAGCTTCGCGTGGTTGTAAAGCAGTTGGGTTGTTACCGGTATTAGCACAACACTTGCAGCTTGAACTGCCAGTTGGTGTGCTGGCTGAGGATAATGGGAGTTGTAACCACATTTGAAAAGCAAATCCCAGGGAAAGTGCAAAGAACTGTATTGTGACTAATTAAGATTCCTGGTTATGTCTTACTTTGTTGTGTTTCTAGGTATGCTACGTTGATTATGGATTTAATGAAATCATTGAAATTTCCAGAGTGTACAAATTAGCTAAGCAGTTCTATAGATTGCCATTCCAGGCTTCCAAATGTAAACTAGCTGGTAAGATGTGCCTTTTTTTCTTTTCCATAAGTACAAATGCTGTTTGCATAGCATCCCATTAACGTGGGAGAAAGAGATTATAGACTACATTAATCCAGCAGGTTTGGAAGATGGTATCTGGCAAGACAGTCTTGTACTCTTGGAGTTGACACAATGAGTGGGCTGGCCTTATGACTAATTTTCTTTGAAATCATTGTGAGATCAAGGCAGACCTCTTTTTGTGATTATTTTTGTTAAAAAAATGTATAATAAAAGCTAAAAAAATCTGGGCTAAAAAAAGTTTTTATTTGATATTGCATTTAAAACCTTCCCGAATTTCTTTCCAGCTTAGTAGGCAGCCATGCCAGCACATTCATTTTGCACATAAGAAAAGGGGCGTTGGTCTTACCTGAACGCCATTTCTCAGCATGATGATGGATAATCCACTTGATTGGGTTTCCTGAAGTCCCTTGTACCCAATAAGACTAAGTCTGAGATAGCCACGCCTCCTGCCTGGCCGCACATGCCCAGTTCTGACGGAGGCGAAGCAACAGACAAAGTCAGGCGTGTTGTTCTCCAGACCCCTANCCTCTCTTTTTGCCCCACAACATGTGGGTAAGTTGATCTGAGAACGTGATTGGGCCATAGTCCTCCAAGGAGTTTACATGATTGGAACTCTTCAGTTCTAGTCCATTGCCTTCACCACTACTACGCCACAGCGGCTCTCTTTACAGTGCCCAACAGCTCCTGCCAGCGTGGCCTCTACATATTGAGAACTGCACTTAGCGATTTTTCTAAGATGCCAACAAATACTAACCAGTTCCTTTCTCCTGATTGGAGGTAGGGGTAAACAGATAGGAAAGCACAAGTAAAATAAATTTAGACTTCCCTGTTCTCTGTGTGGTCCTCAGGAGAGAAAGAGATGAGGAACAAGGAAGAAAGGGAAACAAGTCATAGCTTTCAATCCCTATTATACCTAAAATCTTGCCCACAAATAGAATATTTTTAAACTTTCTTGTAAATAGAAATAATGCTCTATATCAATGGTGGTGAACCTATGGCACGCGTGGGCATGCGCGCCATCGCCCCAGCCCTGCCTCCCCCCACAGCCCTCTCCTCACCAGCAGCTCCCTCAGTGGAGAGTAACCCCCGGGTGCGGCCCGTGCGGAGCAGCGCAGCCAAAGACATGGCAGCCAGGCAGTGGGGACAAGACTCTGCCCTCGCATCCCATTGCACGCAGATGATGCTGCGGGGCGTGGGCAGAGGCCGTGGCCGCCATGACGATCTGTTGTGGCGGGCTGTGGAGGCGGGTGGCCCTGCAGGTGGGTAAGGCGGGGGGGTAGAGCGGAGCAGAGGTGGGGGTGGGGTGGTTTTTGGGCACTCAGTCTCTAAAAGGTTTGCCATCACTGCTCTATATCAGGGCTTTTCAACCTTTTCACCCATTGTACCACTTTTAGGATATGGCAACATCCGAGTACCACCAGTCACCTAGCAAGTTGTCAAAAACTTGATGACCCCCCCCCCAAAAAAGGAAAAAAGTGATAAAAGTACAGGTAGTCCTCGACTTACAACATTTCGCTTAGTGACTGTTCGAAGTTACAATGGCACTGAAAAAAGTGCCCCCCAAGCCACAGCCGAGCAAGACATCTGCCTGCCCACCCGGCGGCGCTCTTCCTCCTGTCCGAGGTTTTCATTGTTGTGAGCATTTCTGTTGAGGATTGGCAGCAGGGGTGGGGTGGGGTTGTTTGGTTTTTATTCCCCCCGTCTGCTGGGTGGTTGCAGCAGGTTTTGGTCACTTCACAAGACCCTAGGACACTGTGACCGTCATAAATATGTATCAGTTGCCAAGCATCTGAATGTAAATCACAAGACCCTGGAAATGCTGCAACATTCCAGCTGATTGGCGCTTCTTGGCTCAGCAGAAGCACCAGGATCAGCGCCGAGCTCCAGCTGGAGCCTGGCGCTGATCCTGATGCTTCCACTGAGCCCTGACAGCCCTGCAGCTCCAGCCATCTCTCGCTCAGGCTTGTGCGGTGCTGCCACCGGTTCAGCTCATTCCCTTCCCCCGCTACCACTTTTCTAAGATGGTCGCGTACCACCTGCCAGGTGCCAATGTACCACAGGTGGTACCCGTACCACTGGTTGAAAAACCCTGCTCTATATGAACAACTTGGTTACATATCTTATGGCTTAATATTTCCAGTGACATGGATTGATCTCAGCATGGTGTCAAAGCATATAAGAATTACTATACTTCAAAAAAATATATCCCTGAATATTCCAGTTTTTCTGGAAGGAAAGAAGGCTATAGAAACTGCAAGACAAAAAAAAAAAAACTTCTCCTAAAAACTTGAGGCCTTGTATTTAATAGCTTCGCGTGGTTTTAAAGCAGTTGGGTTGTTACCGGTATTAGCACAACACTTGCAGCTTGAACTGCCAGTTGGTGTGCTGGCTGAGGATAATGGGAGTTGTAACCACATTTGAAAAGCAAATCCCAGGGAAAGTGCAAAGAACTGTATTGTGACTAATTAAGATTCCTGGTTATGTCTTACTTTGTTGTGTTTCTAGGTATGCTACGTTGATTATGGATTTAATGAAATCATTGAAATTTCCAGAGTGTACAAATTAGCTAAGCAGTTCTATAGATTGCCATTCCAGGCTTCCAAATGTAAACTAGCTGGTAAGATGTGCCTTTTTTTTCTTTTCCATAAGTACAAATGCTGTTTGCATAGCATCCCATTAACGTGGGAGAAAGAGATTATAGACTATATTAATTCAGCAGGTTTGGAAGATGGTATCTGGCAAGACAGTCTTGTACTCTTGGAGTTGACACAATGAGTGGGCTGGCCTTATGACTAGTTTTCTTTGAAATCATTGTGAGATCAAGGCAGACCTCTTTCTGTGATTATTTTTGTTAAAAAAATGTATAATAAAAGCTAAAAAAATCTGGGCTAAAAAAAGTTTTTATTTGATACTGCATTTAAAACCTTCCCGAATTTCATTCCAGCTTATTAGGCAGCCATGCCAGCACATTCATTTTGCACATAAGAAAATAGCAGAGTCATTATTTCTAGCTGAAATTGAGTTAGAATTTGACCTTGATATTTTTCATGATATTGGTGGTACTCTATAGCAGGGGTGTCAAACTGCCAGCCCGCGGGCCGGACGTGTCAGCGGAAGCTGCGCCCACCCCATTGCCGGCAATGGCAAAACCATCCCGATATGTTGCACAACGTCATGAGTTTGACATGTCTGCTCTATAGTATGAATGTTGCTTAGTATCCTGAATTGGTAATAGGGCTGTCTATTTGCTGTCCCTTTTGATTAGAAAAATAGTTTAATACAGTAAAGTTTTCAAGCAATCTAGACAATACTAACATTAAATTACAATCCGAGAATGAAACAAAATTCATTTTATGATCCTTAAGACAGTTCAACTTTACAGAAACCTCATTGATGTTTGATAAATATAACGATTTGTGGTAGAATTTTGTGAAATAAAGAAAATTTGGTTTCTTTTAACTATGCTGTAAAGTTCCATAGTAGTTTTTATAGTTCCTTCGCCGTTCAAGGAGGAAATAAAAATTTCAGAACTTTTAGAAGCCTGTGATTTTACGCGCCCTTTTAGCTTTTTAGATTTCAGCAGGTATTGATCTTGCCTGTACAACACTGGGAGTTCCAAGCTTTCTTAATATTGTAGCACTTTCCTTAAAAATAAAGAAAGCACAATAAGTGACCAGAGATAAAAATAGAGAGGTGGAATTCTTTTCAGTGTTGTAATACAATCTTTATGCTAAGCATTGAGAGTCCTAAAAACACTTTGAAACACAAGGCTCTAGTTTGTAATGCTTATCCACTTAAATGTTTTGTTTGATTATGTTACCATAGGTTTAGAGGCATTCGATGATCCAATCTTAATAAAAATGGTAGAATCTCAAACTTGTGGCAAGATATTTGCTGTTGAAATATTAGAGAAAAGTGACATTCCCCGTATTATTCTATATGACACATCGGGAGACGATGATATCAACATTAATGCCACTTGCCTGAAGGTCCTGCAGGATAAATCACTTGAGCTCCATCTTCAGGTGCTGTCTTCACCCCTCTATAAACACTTTAATAAAACAAATAAGTTTTTAAGTTGCAGAGGCATTCAACATCTTGAGTTCTTTGCATTGTAGGTAGATGCACTGTATAAAGATGTCCGGGTAACCAATGTTTGCTCAGATGGAACTTTATATTGTCAAGTGCCATCGAAGGGCCTGATCAGACTCTCAGAAAGTTTGCAGAAATTGGAAAACTATTTCCACCACAGGGTGAGTCTATCTTTAATATTGACTTCTCTCTTAAAAGATTTTCCAGGGCAGTTGCTAGCAATTCCCTTATAATCAAGTTAAGAATTTCAAAGCTATTGGTCACTCACTTTTGCAGACTAGTGTAAGGTGTATTTTTGTATGTATGTATGTATGTATGTTCCTAATTATATTAAAAATACGAATCCTGGGTAAAGCCATAAAGTAAATGAGTTCGAGCACCAGGATAAACCAAAAGACTGTTTAATACAAATACTAAGCTTTCGTCGGAGATGATGAGTGGACCGATGACTAGGTCGAAAAGCCGGGTGCAGAGCCAACCGATAATATAAGAGAACTCCCAGAAACCTTGTTTTATGCTCTGACGATGTCGGCAGTGTTGGCCGACGAAAGCTTAGTATTTGTATTAAACAGTCTTTTGGTTTAATGTTATCCTGGTGCTCGAACATTTACTTTATTTTTATATATATATAAAATGCTAAAAATAAATGCCCCATGCTGAAGGAAGCCTGTATACATATAAATCCCCTGATCTTGAATATCGTGAGATTGTGGCTGCTGAATGTTTTTGCATTAAAGTAGTCTCATATTCAGCATTCATTTTGGATGTTTAATAATGGTGATTACTCCAGGCTTCTTGGCAGTGCTTTAATCTTTTGGTGCTCTGGGACTGAAATAAAATAATTCAACCATTTGTATGCTACTTGTTAATTAATTACAAGTCAATAGTAAGGGTTTGAGCAATTTATGTAGGCACCATGAACTCATCCTACGTTTCATGGTAACCACTATCATTACATAATCCGATTTCAACTCTATTCCAGCAGCCAGGAGGATGTTCTGTATCGCTACCTTTTTGTGGCATGATCTGCTTGCTTAACTATAAAGGAAAATGGGCCCGAGTTGAGGTAAGTAATATAATACTGACAAGCAGATCAGAAAAACGTTTTCTAAAAATTGGAGGTTTTATGCTCTAATATCTTCTGAATGGGTTGCTTAACTGAATATTGGCTTAAGAATAAGTGGTGGTCCCTCACGTGCCTATAAATTAAATTATTCTTTCTACTTTGTTCTTCTGAGCCCGTTTGAGGTGGAACCAAATTCTGACATCATTGTGAGATGGAACATTGCTGCTTTCCTTGTACCAGTATAGAAATAAATGAATAAAAGTTACTCCCACCAATGAAATAGTAAAAGAAAATTCCTGTTTTTTGCTTGGGAAGCAATATGGCAAACACATGCTTCTAAACTATAGCTTCCTGCCATAGTCAAAAAAAGACCAGCATAATTTGGCATCTTAATCAGGGATTATGGAAATTGCAGTTCAACACGTCTGAGGGTTACTAAGTTCCAAAATCTAGTCTAGGACAATTGTTTGAGTCTGAGAGATGAACATTTAGGAAAGTGAAGGAGAACACACTGCACTACAATTCACATTGATGTGGGTATAGGTGGGTCGATAGCAGCAGTCAATGGTTGGCAAGTTCTTCATTGTCTGATGGCTTAAATGACAGTTCTGTCCATAAGCATTATTGGTTATTTATCAAGCTTAGAATGCAACTTATCTTTCTACATGCAAAACAGCCTGCCATTTTGATATAACTTCCACCCTGCCCCCAGATAATAAGTGTTCACAGTAGCCGGACTCTTGATGTTCGATTTATGGATACCGGAACAGTGGCATCTGTAAAAGTGTTGGAGTTGAGAGAGATCCCCTCAATATTCCTGCGAGAAATCATTGCAATACCACCTCAGGTATGAAAATCTCTCTTTATTAATTCTCAAGAGACCCAAGGGTGCTTTTTCAAGAGGCAACTGGACTTTCTTTGTTTTTCTTTGAAGACATTTTGTTTCTCATCCAAAAAGCTTCTTCAGCTCTGACTGGATGGTGGGTAATGGAAGGATTTATATTCCTTGCAGACAGCTGGTCATTTGCATTTTTTTAGAGTTGAGGCCACTTGGGGGTTTGTCTGTATCCTTAGGGTCACCTGAGTAGTGCAAATGGTTGTGGAGCCTTCTTGGAACAAGACAGTCCTTTCAGCCTCTTGAAAAAGCACCTTTCGGACAACCATGACTTGGATGACTGAGAATCTCCATAGACAATTCTCAAGAGAGTTTCAAGCAACTTACTAAGAATGAATCTTGCTGCCATGAGTAACTTGAATGCTATTGCAACTATATATTATTTAGGCAATAAAATGCTGCTTGGCTGATCTTCCGCTTAATATTGGCATGTGGACCCCAGATGCTGTACTTTGGCTGAGAGATACCGTATTGAACTGTCCTGACTGCAGCATGAAGGTAAAAAAATTATATGTTCCTTAAGGTTCAAGGAAGATATACTGTACTTGAGTTATTACTTGTTTATCAAAGCAAAAGTAATTACTATGCAAGCTACTGTATAGATTTGATTGATTGATTAAATTTATTTGTTGCCCATTTTGGCGTGGGGCTGCTCTGGGTGGCTTACAATAGTAAAACAAGAAAAAATGATAAAAAAAGTAAACATAACAATAGCAAAGCAATGAAACAATAAAAACAATGAAAGTACAATAATAAATGTTTTAATACATAAGTATTTTAAGTAGAATTTTATTGTTTTGGTATTTACTTCTGTGTTTTATTATCACATTTTAATTATCTAAATATATTAATATATTTTAACCTACTAGACTCTCATTCAGTAGTATAGCTTTGTACATACTTAACAGTTAACCATTTTTGCAATTACCACTGCCTTATATACCGTGTTTCCCCCAAAGTAAGACCTATCCCGAAAATAAGCCCTAGCTTGATTTTTGGTGGTGGGCCTAATATAAGCCCTACCCCAAAAATAAGCCCTAGGTTTGGGGCAAGGTCACACACCTAAAAATCAGGCAGAGGTGTGGGGGGGTGGAGCTGCCCCACACACCCCATACCCACTTACTTTGCAGCCAGACCTCTCCTCGCCTTCCCACTTCTTCTGAGGCCTGCATTTCACAGTCAGAGGCCTTCCAGAGAGGCCTTTGACTGTGAAATGCAGGCCGGAGCTCCATTCTCAGCTACACAATGAAACTACTCCTTCGGCCACAAAAGAAGTGGGCCAGCTGGATGGGGCTGTCGGTACTGGAGGTGAGTGGAAAAGATACCCCCCGAAAATAAGACCTGGTGCCTTTTGGAGGCAAAAAAAAAATAACACCAGGTCTTATTTTCAGAGAAAGATGGTAAGTTAATAGGGTCTGGTATTCCAGTTTATGCTGGTTGTTTTTTTTTATTTTTCCTTCTCGTTCACCTCACCTTTGTGTAAATTATTCATCTAACTTTTATCCCACTCATCTTTTCCCTGTAATATTGTTACTGAATTGTACTTACATCTTGTCATTGATGGTAACAAAAAATTTGATTTGTCAATCTTTCTCCGTACTGCGTGCTGCAAAATCAACTAATATTGCAAGTCATCCACGAGGGAAGAATTGCATTTCTATTGTTTCTCTTTGTCCTCAGGTTTTAAAATTAATTAGTGCATTTCTTCTCAATGAAGCAAATGGGAGGGATTTAATATATGTACTTTCAGGGTATTCCAGTTTAAAGAGTGGTATGAGGCGGGTGTCAGTGTAATTTTGGCTTTTACCTATTAATTAAAACCTCTCCAAATATATTTAAGAATCCAGAGTATTGACATCATCTCTGATGTAATTTACATCAGTCTGTAAAACCTTCCTTAGAGGCTGGCAAGAAGCATTAGCATTTAAATATCCTCTTGCATATTGTATCAATACTATCAAACATAATCACGAAAAGGATTAAGGGCATTATATTTATCTTAATGTAAGGAACCTTGTGATTTAGTAAAACAATACCTTACTATTCTGTCAGGTGCAAGCTACCAGAACAGTTCCAAGAATGGATCAAATAGGTTTCTTCATTGCTGATCACCAGTTTACAAGAATCTCCCTTTGGAAATGGGAAATACAGACCTAAGGGACTGACCTCAAACATTTCCTCTGTGAATGCACTCTAGTCTGGAATATTTTTAACCCCAACTCCACTCGGGGCCTCCTCTCCTTCAGCCAATGGTTCTACCACAATTTCTTAACAGAATAACAGAGTTGGGAGGGACCTTGAAGGTCTTCTAGTTCAACCTCCTGCTCAAGCAGGAAACCCTATACCATTTCAGATGAATGGTTGTCCAATCTCTTCTTTAAAACCCTCCAGTGTTGGAGCACCCACAACTTCTGAAGGGAAGCTGTTCCACTGGTTGATTTTTCTCACAGTCAGGAAATTTCTCCTTAGTTCTAGGTTGGTTCTCTCCTCGATTAATTTCCATCCATTGCTTCTTGTCTTGCCTTCAGGTGCTTTGGAGAACAGGTTGACCTCTTCTTTGTGGCAGCCCCTTAGATATTGGAACACAGCTATCATGCCACCCCTAGTCCTTCTTGAATTAGTGACTTGGTTTATATGTTTGCTTGGTGTTATCTTAATCACTTGTCTTGTTAATATAATGCTGGTACAAAGTTTTCTGAATTAAAGCTGTCTATGCTATTGTTCTGATCAAGTCATAATTTTTGGTCATTGTAACATTCTCTCTCTCTCTCAATAAGGTGGTTAAACTGGATAATCAAATTGCACACATCTACCTGTTTACACCAAAGAATTTTCCAGACCCAGATCGCAGTATAAATAGGCAGATCACCAGTGCTGACTTGTGGAAGCATCAGAAGGATGTTTTTCTGAGTAGTGTCTCTCTCAGTAGTCTCCCTGGAAGAAAGGAAACAGATTTACCAATGCGGTCAAGCTTAGGGCCCAAGCAGAGCTCCACAGATACGGCTCCTCATATTCTGGAATCCCGCAAGGTAGAAACCACCTTGAATATGCCACCGGCCCTGTCACTTGTCCCATCCCAGGAACAGATGGATGTTTTTGTTGCACTGGCATGCCACCCAGGCTACTTTATCCTCCAGTCCTGGCAAGAGATGCACAAGTTAGAAATGCTGATGGAAGAGATGCTTCTGTATTATAATGCAGCAGACGATGGAGCTGTTGCTGTTGAAAAAAGCAAAATCTACGCAGCTAAAGTAAAAAACAAGTAAGCAACTTTTATAAGTACCCCATCCTATATTTGGGAATTGTGTTAACATGTCTGAAATGAGGCTAATTTAGTCTTATAGCTAGATTCTGTTTTCATGACCTCAAAAGTTATTGGAGCAATTTTGATGACCAAGTCAAAGATGATCTATCTCAGTATTTCTCACCATCTTCCAAATGGGAGACAATTTCCCTTCCTTGTAGTATCAAGGATATATTTCTCTTAAATTTGAAGATACAATTTAACTCTGAAGATTAAATACATACATTTTCTGTCTTTAGAATAGTTTTCTTCTTCCTAAGTTATATTTGTGCTTTATTAACTAGTTGTCTTGGCCTTCTGCTTTCTTTTTTTGTTTTTTAAAGATTCCAAAGTTTTCTAGGAAAGAAAGTGGGGGAATAAATATACACAAAGAGCTATGTATCCCTTGTGCAAATAGTTTGAGATATCCATAAAGGATGAACATTCCTGAAATGGGAGAATTTTTTTCCTTTTTTTATAAGTGGTTTTCTATCTTTCACTCTAGGTAATAAAAGGGGAGCAAAGTTTTTTTTTTCTTTCCTTTTTTCTCTTTTTTCTTTTTTTGCCAAATGGTCCAGGGCAGCAGCTCAGAGTTGGGAAGTTACAGAGGAGTTTTTGATATATTAATACCTAAAAATTATATTTTCAGAGGCATTAAGGCATGGAGTCAAGTCCACCCCTTACTTTCTATTAATCTATTTATTCCATTTTAGGTGAGTAGAGTCCTATCCTTTTTTTGTTTGTTTCTTTCTTAGATGGCACAGAGTGTTAATAAAAGGATTGTTGGCAAATGGACTGGTGACAGTGTATGAGCTGGACTATGGTAAACACGAGTTGATTGGCATCCAGAATATAAGACCTCTTGTGGCTATGTTCAGAGAGCTCCCATTTCAGGCCATAACAGCCCAACTTGCAGGTATGCTGTCCTGATATATTAAAAAAGTGGCCGCAAAAATGACAACATTGAACAAGACAGACAGACATGCACATTTGAGGCCAGTGAACTTCATGACCTAACCATTTGCCAAGACAAATTAATCTTGGTCATTTTGTCCCACTCCTATAAACAATGTTCTAAACTATTTTCCCAATTTCCTGAAAATAATTTTCAGTGGAGTGCCAGATCTTGCCTCTTTCATCAAAATGACAAAAGCAACATTGCAGTAACACCCGCCTACAAGCTCAACCCATTTCAAATGAGTATGTGACATTATGACTTGTAAGGTTCATCATTCTGACTCATGCACGCACATACATGCATATACATAGACCCTCCCTCACAAGATATATTGCTGTTCTTAAGTACTTTACATAGTTAACACGGGCCATTTTAAAATTGTATTATGATACTGATCTAAAATATACACTACAGTATCTCATTATTGATTAATATTATTTCTCCATTTCCTTAACCAAATTAATTGACCATCATTGCACACAAGTCAGAATAAAAATTACAAATTTATGCAGGAAGGCCAGTTTTCTAGCAAGTGTGTCTTCCTTTACATGCTCCAGATTAAGGGCTTTAAAATCATTTAATGAGCATATGGATTAAAATATTTCTAAAACTTATTGTGATGTTTTATGATTTTGTTTAATTTTCTTTTGTGCTGCTTTTCCCTAGGAATAGAATGGCAGCAGTGGTCAGAGGAAGCTTCAATAGTCTTCCGAAACCATGTGGAGCAGAAACCCCTAGTGGCCCAGGTGGAAACAGTTATTGAAGGGACTCATCCATGGGATCGCAAAGCAATTGTGTATTTGGTGGACACTTCTATACCAGACAAAGATATATGGATTCATGACATTATGAAACAATTGTAATGGAGATTGCAAAGGCAATTTAAAAACTTTAAAATACTAATGACTTAAGCAAAATATAAAATATAAATATTAAAAATATCACTTAAATCAGTTTGCTTCTGATTGATTTTTGAACTGTTCAGTGCATATGTGTGTGTGTGTATACATGTATATTTGTGCGTATGTGTATAATTCTGTTCTTAGAACAATTTCTTTTTGCTTCAAATTAAAAATCGTCTGAAGTTAGCCTGCTACCGGTAGTTAGAAATAGATTTTCCCCAACCTCTAAATAAGTTTTATTTAGCTCATGCAGTTCAGGTAAATTGCATTGGTTTCAAACCAGATTATTACTCATAATCCATTGTATCTTCTGTCTGTAGATTTTGCTATAGGTGTATCTTGAATTATGTGTCATTAATTACCACAAATGTACTTGACTGCTAATCTGGTTATAGGCATGCCAATGCTTCGTGTATTTTCTTGCACTATACATTATTTAAATGCAGACCAAAAGTGTTTGTGTGTATATATGTGTCTGCATAGCAGTCTGTATTGTGCATATAGCGCGCGCACACACACACAAAACTTTTATTATTGTTTCATGTGATAGTTCTGTTCTTAAAGAATATTCTTAACAATACTCTTTAGCCATATAATACTCACAGAGAGAAAGAGAGTGCGCTGAAGAAGCTTCTTGGCTGAGAAGTGAAACATCTTCAAAGAGAAAAAAGAAAGTCCAGTTGCCTCAGAAAAAGCTCCTTTGGGATACCCACACCAGAGGTTTCTGCACAACACTGATTTCTGTAATATATATTCGTACTCGTATGCTAATAAAAAGTAAAATCCTGTATCATAACTGCATCATACTTAGAGTTCAACAGGTCTAGACACAGAATTCATTTGCTAAATTGAACATGAGCCTTTGCTTTGAGATCCAGTGGGATCTATACAAATCTTTTAAACTTTTTTTAAAAATAATTTGTGCTTTTTAACTCCAACCCATCAAACAGAAAATGAAGTTCTTGCAGCTATTACTGGGTTTGTATCCTGGGCTACTGAAAACTCCATGCGAGCCAGTATTAGCCCATTCTAGGTTCAGGTGCATATTTATTAATATTTTTGTACTGTCCTTTGCATTTCTAAGATCATTTACAAATAACATTCCACAATTACGATACTATAAAGCACACAAACTTGTGAGATCCTTTTTTTAAGGTGAAAATTCAGTGGAAGGACATTAGCTTTCAAGTAATGCCCAGGCACTATTTTGAGGAAGGTTCCTAATAGGGAGATACTTTACTCCTTACAAGAGTCCTGTTAAAATCATTGGGTGACACACTATGTGACAGGAGTGTCTGAGGTTAGACTGCCGTATGATAGAATTTTGCTTCAAATGAGCAAGTCCAGTCAGTCCGATATATAGCAATTAAGACATCAGTCTACAATCTGGGAGACACTGAGTTCTAATCTTGTCTTGGGCCTAAAGCCAACTGTGTGATCTTGGCCCAGTCCCTCTCTCACAAGCCTAGGAAGCAGACAGTGGCAGGACTTGCCTGGGCAGTTAACAGGAATTTAAAATAATGATTCAAAGCACACATATAGTAGAACCTATATTAAGATTTAATTTTAGGCAATCTTAATTTCCTCACTAATGATTTATGATCCTTCTAGTATTGTCCAACCATTGCAGATACAGCTGTCACCTGTAGTCTTTACAATGGATGCACAGCACCATAACATACTCTTAAACACCATTCCCCACTGCTGACCAACTTTTGCATGATTAAGTAGAAAACTATTAACATTAAATATGCTGCCCCCATAGCCTCTTCTAACGTTGCAAGACAACAGCTGATAAAGATTTTGCACATCTCAAGGTTACAGAATAAGTCTCAGAATAAGGAGAAAAGTACTACTTTCCCACTGTTAACAACTATGCACAATTTAAACTAATCGGATCCGAATTAAGGCATTGTGGAGATATGGCAAGAAGAAGAAAAAAGTTCCACGTATTTGTATGTCAGTGGGGGAAGGCCCCAGATGAAGAAAAAAAACAACACTTTTTACTCCCAATAAAAACGAGAAAAGTATGCAAAATAATGTGGCCTAAGCGCCATGAATAATTCATTTTATTTCAAAAAAAAGCCCAAGAGCAGCTAAAGAGTAGCTTTCATCATTTAAATGCCCGCCCTTTTTTTTGTGTCACCAGCCTGCACTTCTTTTGTCACCAGCCTGCACAGATTACAATCTTGAGAGCATACGGTCTGTGCGCATAACTGTACACCCATGGGAACCGCTAGTTAAATTAAGCAAAGAGTGGCAGTGGACGAAACACATGAAAGTTGTTTCGTTCCTGGCCGGCTAGGCTAGGACCTGAATCTATTTACGGCCACGCAACCAGGCAGTCCCTGATGCAGTATTTGGCCGCCCACCCTGGAATCGCTCTTCTAATCACAGCGGCTCTTGGCTGCCGCTTCTCCTCCGCGCACGCCCGCCCCGGACGCTTAGAGCGCAGGCAACGAAGAGCCCCTTCAGCCAAGGCTCCAGCGGCTCCAGTGAAGGCTGGGGGCGGCCTCCCGTTCACCGTCCTCAGCCCCATGAGTGACAGTAGCGGTGGGAGGGAGTCCCCCCGTCTGCTTTCTGCGCCACGTTAGAGCTCCTCTCCGGGGCAGCCGTCTCGCGACCGGCGGCGTGCGCCCTCCTCTGCCACCAGCCCACCGCCTGCAGCGGCAACAGGTATATAAGCGGGTAGAGTGGGCAGGGGTTGGGGGTTGCCCAAGCTTTGGTACCCCTCGAATTGGGACCCTACTTCTCAGTTCCCCCAGGAGCCTCGGCACGAGCCGCTCAATCCATATCTGGCCAAAGCGTTCCTCTGCCACCAAAAGGGGACCGGCCTAGGCGCCTATAAATAGCTGCTATTTCTGTTCTCGCTGCTGTTTTTTTTTTTTTGCTGGGGTGGAACTGGGAGGGACAGAGCGAGGGGAGGGGGGGCATGGCAGAGAGGACAACCTTTGGGAGTTTCTAGTTCCCCATGACATGGCTGAAAGTTTCTGCCCGGGGCAAAGTAGAAGCAGTTGCCTCTCTGCCTCGTAGCCCTGGCGGAGGGTGTGCACCCATGGAGGTGGCTGAGCCTGGAAGCGTGGCTGTTAGGTTGTTGCCTCCATGGTAAGAATTTGGAGCTTGGAAATAAAGCAGGTGAAATTTCCTTTCCCCCCCCCAAGAGTTAAGTAATGGCGGGGGGGGGGGGCGGGGAGAGAGAAAGCTTTGCCTGTTGTAAAGCTCAGGGCATCGGTAGGAAAGTTGCCAAGATTTGGGGTTCCTTCCTCTGATACTGCCCAGCACGCAAAGAGGATGTTTCTAAAAGATGATCCACCTCTAACAATATGTTTAGCTAATAGTATCTTACCCACATATAGGCTAGGCTAGGCTAGGCACTGCATCTCACCATTACATATGTGCAGGTAGCCCTTGACTTTTGAGGGCTTGAGCCCCAAAATTTCTATTGCTAAGTGAGACCATTGTTAAGTGAGTTTTGCCCTATTTTACGGCCTTTCTTGTCACAATTAAATGAATCACTGGTTGTTTAGTAACACAGTTATTAAGTGAATCTGGCTTCCCCACTGACTTTGCTTGTCAGAAAGTCACAAAAGGTGATCACAGGACCCCAAGGCACTGCAACGGTCATAAATATCAGCCACTTGCCAAGCATCCAAATTTGGACCACGTGTGAGGATGCTGCAATGATGGTTAAGTGTGAAAAACTGTCATAATTCACTTTTTTTAGTGTCTTTGTAAATTTGAGCGATTACTAAATGAATGGTTATAATTTGAGGATTACCTATATGTCAGAATGTGATGGTTGGGTGGGTGGGATTTTAAGGTGTAAGTAACCTGTTGCTGACTGGGGAATTCTGCCTATAGAAGTCTTAAACTTCCCAAGTTTGAAAAATACTGTTGTATACCACATTGAGCTGTTTGGAGGAAAGGCAGAACATAAATTATAATGAGTACAGAAATCAATAACAGTAACTATGAATATTTTGAAAAGCAAACTGGGAACTTCTGCAAACACTCAAAAATTCCTGGAGCATCCCAGATAATAGGTACTACACACACTTTTAGTGACAGTTTCTCATCAGCTGCTTTTAACTCACGTTAGGGCTAAAAAGGTTGAGGAATTATGCCCCGTGAGTCACACGGGTGGAGAACCCTTTTGGGCCTCCGAAGGTTATCTTGACTCTCCTGACTGAGTCGGCTTTGGTTTTGATAAGAATAAGAGAATGATTGTGCATATCCATGTTATAAATGAGCGGGAGAAGGTATTGTTTGATGAAAGACATTCCTTTTTATTCTTTAATCAGGACTATAGCAAACCTAATGTTGTTTTTGGCAAAATGAAAGGTAGCTTTCCTGTTTTCCCTGTTCTATTTTACATAACAACTGACAATCCGAGAAACTGAGTCATAAAATGTGACTGGTGGGTGGGTTGCCATGCTGCAAGACGGAATGTTGTACAAGGAAACCGGCTGGCAAGCTTAGGTTATCAGTTTTATAAGACCCGTTCTTGCACATTTACAGAAACTGTGGTTTCTTCTTATTTTCTTTAGCTTCCGCTTGATTGATGAAAGGTAGCATTGTTTTTACAATACATTTTTTACAATACATTAGGGTTAGGGTTAAAATATAGGCTGAGCGGGGGAAAAGCTGGTTCTACCAACTGTTCAGCATACATGAGTAAATATATTGTTTGTAAGTAACCCTGTAAGTAAGAGCTAGGAAATATTCATCTATTGAATTTTTATGTATCAGGCTGCTCTTAACAGCCCAGGAATAGGATTTTTAGGGTAATAATTTATCCCTAGGATACAGTTTGGGCCTTAAAATAAAGGCAGAAGAACTCTAAATCTTTTGCGAATTTAGGATGATACAGATTGTATATTATTTCAGCTACCATATAAAGGAGGCTTGCTCTGGGGAGAAGAGGAAGAGGAATATTTTCAATAATTACATCATTGGAGAATGCTGCTGAGTGTTTCTCAGTCTCAGCAAATTTAAGTTGTGTGGACTCCAACTCCATGGCTGATTTGGGATTATTGGGAGTTACTGAGATTGAGAAACACTGATACAGTCCAATTCCACCAGCTGGAGCCCCACTCTAAGGCAGATGGGCAGATAAAGAAATATGAAATATAAACAAATAAATAAATTCCCTTTTCAGTGCAGGAATCTTGTAGCTATAGCATCCGTGACAGATGGTTAGCCTTCCTTTACTTGAATACTGCCAGCAAAGAAGGGCACGTCAGCCAGTTCCTGTCTGACTATTAATAAAGATTAGGCAATTTAAGATTTATAATCTGTCTTCCTAATTACAGTTCTCATATGCTCTACTTGGAATATTTGGCTGTATTTGATTAAATGGGACAGGCAGCTTTGTTCTTGAGTTTTGTTTGTGTAAGCTGGGTGTCTGTAAGAACTTGCTGGTTTTGTCTTTTTGTCCTTTTTGTCCCTCCTGAGCTCTTCAATCTTTTTCTTCTTCTTTTGGGTTGGGCAGCCCATCTTTAGTCATAAGGGCCAAAAACATGTTGCAGAACTTCCTGTACAATAGTATCAGGTGAAAAATACATGAGACCTGCAGTGGAATTCTTAAAATTGGACTAACATTTATATTTAATAAGATATCAAGTTTGCAACTGTCAATATTGTCAAGCCAAAAAGATCTGATATATGTTCTAGGTCAGCATATTCTAGCTATGCTGACTCAGGAATTCTGGGAGTTGAAGTCCATGAGTCATAAAAGAGCCGAGGTTGCCTACCCCTGTTCTAGGTGGTAAATCACATTTTTAAATTTATTGATACGTTTAAAGAACTGCATTCTACGGCGAAATGTTTTGTTTATTGGTGACTTCAAGGCAGTTTTTGACACCTGGGGACTCCATGGAAAAGGCCCTGCAGTTTTCTTGGCACAATTTCAGAAATGGTTTGCCATTGCCTGCTTCCTAGGTTTGAGAGAGTGTAACTACTAGCCTAAAGTCATCCAGCTGGATTTGTGTCAAGACTAGAACTCACAATCTCCTGGTTTTTAGTCCAATTCCTTTACACCAAACTGACTTCTTGAACTACCATTAAGGAGATCATATTTCGGCTGTAAACAGAGAGTCCTCATTTCACATACGCTTACTCATTCAGGAACCAAAGTTACAATGGCAGTGAAGGTGGGTGATTTATGATGGGGGCCCCCATAGTTGCAGCTGTCACAGCATCCCATAATCATGTGATTGCCAATTGTAACTTTCACTGCCGGCCAAGCATAGCCAAGGAGGAAGCCAACAAGAGGTCACAAATGGCAATCACGTGACCGCAGGATGCTATGATTGCATGGGACTGCCAGAACTGCAGCATAAGTCAGTGCAGTCATCTGATATCACTTCTTATGACCATTTAGTGACTGAGGTCTTGATCCTAATTACGTGAGGACTACCTATATAGAAAACAGATTTCAGCAAAGCGTTATTTTTTTTTTCTGTATCTGGTGTAGGCTTTCATGGCCTGTATCACTTGGGCAGTGTTGAGATGCACAGTGTTGATCTTCAGGATTTAGTGACCACAGTCAAGCCAACGTATTTCCTGACGTTTCCCCTGCAATAGTGGTTGGCATCTTCAGATGTAAGGTGGTCTGCTAAAGCAGCCGTTTCCAACCTTTCCAGCTTTGCGGACCAGGGGGGAGGGGAGAGGGGATGGTTCTGCATGAGCAGTGGGCACGCATGCGCATGCAGCTCCTTTTGCACGAGAGGCTGGCATGCGCAGCCACTGTTCTCACAAACGGAGCTTCGTGTGTGCACAAGCTTGCCTGCTGCTCAACCAAGTGGAGCTATGCACGTGCTTGCCCTCCGCTTCCATGGCCCGGTTCTGAACAGCCCAGGGCCTGTTAGTGGGCCGTGGGCCAAGGTTTGCTGAAACAAACCACAGGCAACTGATCAGGGAATACAGGGATTGAGTAGGCTTCTACCAGTATCAGATTCCTGACTTTTAATTGATATTTAGCCAAGCAGACATCCAATTGGTGCAGGTCAGTGAGGTTAGGTCTCTGATTGGTTCTTTGTGACCAATCCTGATCAGTAATTTTTGGAGTGCTGATCCCTCATTGGTTCTTTTTTTATTCTGGGTGCTGGTTTTCTGTATCTCTATGCTGCCATCTAGTGATTATGATCAACTTGATTTTTGTATTATTATAATTCTACCATCATGCAACATAAGTTTTAATATTTTTAATTTTTTAATCATCCAGATCCTATAATTTGGGAAGAAGAAGAGACTTAAAATCCAGAAAAGATCAAAAAGTCAATTCTCCAAAATGTCATACAGACAAGGTTTAGAGAAATACCGAGATCTAGATGAAGATCAGATCCTTGGAGCATTGACAGAAGAGGAGATTAATGTTCTAGAAGATGAGCTACTAGAACTGGATCCAGATGTAAGTACTTTAAAAAATAGTTCTAACTGGGTGCCTGGAGGCTCTGGGGAAGAATAGGCTTAAACTCAATCCTAACAAGACTGAGTGGCTGAGGATTGTAGGGTCTCCTGAGCTGATGGTTCCCAATCTTTAATTCTGGATGGGTGTGTGTGTTGTATTTCCCCAAACACAAACAATGGGGAGTCTTCCTAAATTCACAGCTGCTGTTTGAAAATTAGGCAGCAATGGAGGCCAGGAAGGCCTATTCACAACTTTGTGTTGTATGTCAATTATGCCCCTTCCTGGGCCAGCTAATACTGTCCATGTTTCACTCATGCTTAGGTATCTCTTGAGCAGATTAATATGTTCTTCATGGTGTTTCAAGGCGCCACATACATTGTCTAAATAAATAAATGGGGTTCTCCTGGAAGAACATCCGGAAGCTGAAGTTGGTCCAGAATATAGTGGTACAAGCGATTATAGATATATACAAGTTGCACTGGCTCCAAATATACCTCTGGCTGTAATTCCAATAATTCATTGGAAAATGCCAAACGGCTATGTGTTTTATTTTTTTATATTGTGTACTTAACTTATTTATTTTATTGTAAATCTGCTTTCTTGCTTATATGTGTGCCTTCGAGTCAGGGTTGACTCCTGGTGACTACCTGGACTAGCCCCTGCAATTTTCTTGGCAAGGTTTTTCAGAAGTAATTTGTCATTGCTTCCTTCCTATGGCAGAGAGAGAGGAACTGGTCCAAGGTCACCAAGTTGGCTTCATACCTAAGGCAGGACTAGAATTCCCAGTCTCCTAGTTATATCCTGATGCCTTAACCACTATACCAAAATGGCTCTAGAAATGTAAACTACCTAGAATCATGTAAAAATGAGATGAGCATCTATATAAATCAATAAGTTGAAGGTGCTAGTGGTTTCCTAGACTTTCATGGCATGGGACTGGCTGTCAGCCCCACAAGGTACACCTGTTAGCTTTGTAGGGTAGTTCAGACAGAACTACAACCAGAAGTACTAGCTCTATCTTTATTATAAGGTTACTTCTTCCATTCCTTACTTTTACTCACCTGATATCTAGGTGAGGGTTACTAGGTCTCTTCGGAGATGCTTTCACCACCTCTCCTCCTTTGGACTCAGAATTTCATTTGTCAGACCACTATTTAGGCTGCAGCTCTTCCTCCAGTCTCCCAAGATCATTCTCACAAGATCAGACCAGAAAATCAACTCCACAGGAATTATAGAATTATACTTTATTGGTACAGGCTATGATAACAGAAACTTGCAAGTCTGACTGTGCTTTTTCTCTCCTTCTCCTAAACTCCCTCAGTCAGAGAAGGCCAGCCTGAGTTTCTGTAGAAGAGAGAGACTGGCAGAGCTAGGAAGAGGAGTCAAGCAAGGCATCAGTTTAGAGTCTCTATGTAGTCAAAAGAGGACAAAGTCCAACCCTCCTTGAATGCCTTTGACTCTTATCTAGTTTTACCCAGGCGCAAACTATTAATCTGAGAATCTTCCTGTGCAGAAGCTTGTGCAATAAATCAGTAATTTGGAACTTTCAGGTGTTGACTTGGTTGTTTGCACCTAGCAGTTTCTTCTTAATAGTATTTTTGTTCCCAGGACTTAAGGAATGTTGTTGTCCTTGGACAAAAAAAATTTTTTTGAACCATTTCTGAATATTTGTGTCAAGGCCACCTGTCCTGTCCCTTTGTGCCGGTTTATCGGGGGGCCTTCTCTTTCCAATGGGCTCCAGTTGGCCCATCATGTTTGGCAGAAGGGTTATGCTCCTGGTCCGATTGATTAGAGAATGTTCTCTTGCAGGATCCAGGAAATGTGCTATGTCTAGTATAACCCCTACCCTTTGGATCACCATACACTTGAGATTAGTTTGGCCCTGACTCTGCTGGACTTTTGGGAACCTCTCAAGCCCTGGCCGTATCTCAGGGATGAAGGATGGGAGGTTAGTTGTGCCCATGGAGGATTATTTGATTGATTTGTTATCTTGTCTTTTATGCTTTTGTGCTTCTGGTTTGTTTTCCTTAATTTTTGTTATTTTTCTCTATAGGTATTTCAAATGTTGTTAACTTGGTGGTCAATTGAACAAACTAACTTTTCTTCACATATTTTACGATTTTGTGAATGCTGTTCCAATTCGATAGCTAGACACTGCTAGCATGTGGGGGGTTCAGGGAGATTCCATTAAAAAAGATAGGGTGATGGGTGGTGATCATGGAGCTTGTATGTTTTTTCTCCTTCCTCCAAAATATAGAATGCAATATTACCTGCAGGAATGAGACAGAAAGACCAGACCAAGAAAACACCCACAGGCCCTTTTAATAGAGATGTTCTTCTGGCACATTTGGAGAAGCAGGCAAATGACACCAAAGACCGAGACGATCTGGTTCCCTTCACGGGAGAGAAAAGAGGTAGGAGATTAACAAGTGTCAATGATGTTTGAGGTGTTTTTTTTCCCCCTGGGAATGTATGTTCTAGAATTTAGATGAAGCTGACCCTTGATTGCCCATAGCATTTTCATTCTAAGGTGCATCTGTTATATATTTTGCATGTTCAGTGAGTTTGGGGATTCAAAATCCAAAATGGGATTGTAGCTGTAATATGTAATAATATGTAGGAGTCAATTAGATTTAGTGGCTAAGACACCAGGCTTGAAACTGAGAAACTGTGAGTTCTAGTCCCACCTTAGCTATAAAAACAAACTGTGTGACCTTGGGCCAGTCATTCTCTCTCAATCTAATCCACCTCATAGGGTTATTGTGGTGAGGAAAATAGGAGGAGGAAGGAGTGTTAGGTATGCTTGCCACTTTGAGTTATTTATAAAGTAATATAGGCGGGATAAAAATCTAATAGATAAATACAGTAAATGTAAGTGACAAGCATATGGTTTAGCCTTTTGAGACATTCTCCTGAAAATTCTATTGAAACAGAACCTTATTCATTTTAGTAATGTTTGCTCAGAAGAACTTGCAGTTGGATTGTGAGTGGAAGATGGGGAGCACATAGATTGAAATTCATGCTCTGTTTACATAGAGTTGCTAAATCCCTGGGATGTTATTCTTTTAAATATTTCCTCACACATTTTGTAGACTAACACAAGATGCAAAAGCTTGGGTGAATCAATATATTTACATAGATCCACAGGAATTGGATCCACTATCCATTAGAGCTGCCCAGACTCATTGAGAGCTGGGCAGATTTGACATTTTTGTCTACCAAGGCCTAAGATAGGCAGATGTTCTTTAATAATATTAAAAGTATTGTCGCAGGATGTAAGATCTTCCAAGTAAAGCTGCCTTTTGCAATTGACTGATGGTAATTTTGTCAGTTCCAATGTTCAAGTAGTAGTAGTAGTAGTAGTAGTAGTAGTAGTAGTAATTATTATTTCTGCTTTATTTTATATCCCCATAAATGTTGAGTAGCAAGGACACCTCCATGCCAGCAAAGGTTATGTGAAGCATTCCAAAGAAATCAGTTTAGTCATTGTCTGTAACAAGATGGTGGACTAGATAGAGTTTGAGTTCTAACATTTTTATTTCCACTAAGAGATCATCCTTTAAATCCTCTAAAATGCTTCCTGGAATATATTATTATCAATAATAATAATAATAATAATAATAATAATAATAATAATAATAATAATAATAATAATAAAGTTGGAAGGTACCTTAGAGGTCATCTAGTCCAACCCTCTGCACAGGCAGGAAACCCTATACCATTTCGGACAAATGGCCCTTGATATAATCTGAAAAGGAGGTTACACTACTAATATTTAGACTTTTATTTTGATTAAGTATGCTGAGTTTAATAAGAACGTGGACAAAAAAAGTACGATACAGAAAAGTTTTAAAATAAGCCACAATTTCTTATTTTGTGTACACCTCACTAGACAGTAGTGCAATTTAATGCAAAAAAGAGGGTACAGTAGATGTTAGAGTTCCTGTAACTGTTGTGTAAAACAAAAAAGTTACCTTCAAATTGAGCCCCTATATTGATTACTTCATGGATGTGTAATTGTATTTTAGGCAACAATTCAGCAATTGTTTGCTGTTGCTTTCTGGAATGCTCTTTTGACTTCCCCCTCTAGTTTCCAATCCTGGGATTGCCTGAAAAGAACCAGGTCTAACTTGCCCAACTCAGATTGGTGAAGTGGTTCCACCCTATTAGGTAACAGTTGTATAGAAGATGGCATATCAGCAGGTGTATTTGTCATGCAAACAATGCCTGTTCAAATTCCTCTCCCTCCTTCCCTCTGTTTCTTCCTTCCTTCCTTCCTTCCTTCCTTCCTTCCTTCCTTCCTTCCTTCCTTCCTTCCTTCCTTCCTTCCTTCCCTCTGTTCCTTCCTTCCTTCCTTCCTTCCTTCCTTCCTTCCTTCCTTCCTTCCTTCCCTCACTCCCTCATCTCATTCCCTGCCCAGGGATCTATGTTTAAGAAAAAGACAGATGATCAGTAATCAGTGAAGCCACAGAAATAGACATCTCAAAATAAATAATTAACTTGGCATTCTAAGAGTGTATAAAAATTCCAACAGGATATAAAAATAATCTCTCCAGAATCCTTCTTTTGTTATACCTTTTGGTCTAATTTTATATCAAATTAGGCATTTCTGCCAATTTACAGATACTTGTCTCTTATTGATGGAGGGTGTACATCTTTCCATTATTTAGCCATAATTAATAAGTTCATTATAAATAATCCTGTAATTGTGGGAATGAATTTTGTCAAATTAAGGAAGGGCAGCAATGGAAGATGCTACTCCTAATAATTATGATGTTGTATTTACTATTTCCTTTAATACTCACTCTTTATCAGGCATCTCCATTTCTTACGAAGTAAATTTGCATTGGCTGATCAATATTTTTATTATTTAAAATATAACTTTAAATATGCTTTATCTAATTCTGCAGGTGCCATGCACCATCAAGAATATAGTTTTATATTGTGCTTCTCATGCTGATAAACTTAAAGATAGTCTTAAGTACATCCCAAAACTGAAATGGGACAAATCGCCACGGGCAACTTGCCGTGGCCAACTCACTGATGTCAAGTTGCCACGGGACAGTTCAACAATTTTATATAATTATTTTAAAATAATTTTAAAAATATTTTAAATTTTATCACATTCACATTTCATTTTGCCCCTTCTTTTGCATCCGTTCTTTAATGATTATGTTCTACCATTTTTTCAATATTACGTAATTTTTGTCCAGTGGCAAGTTGTTCCGCAGTGAATTGTCTCGTTGGCCATGGCGTGTTGGCTGTGGCTAGTTGAAATTGTATTTTATGTTCGTATTGCCTTTTACTTTAAAATAAAATCTACTTCAAGGACTAGAATAGTGATTGTATGGCTAATGCTCCTAGAAGCAAGCCCTTCTTCTATAACTTTGTCCTTCCATTCCTTTACCCTCATGAGAAAAGGAGCAGTTGCTTCAGTGTGAGCCTAAATTTAGCCTTGCTCCACCAACTAGCTGGACTGCCTGGTGGTCCTTGTCTTTTGTTTCATGCCATTTCATAGGAAGCAGGAACAAAAATAGCTCTAGTATCACACCCCACGCCTGGAGCAGCACTTTTCTCCCCCATTCCGCCCCCCCCCCCGTTTGACTGCATTGTTTTATAAAAAGGAACCCCTTTTCTTATGTTTGTCCTATCTTATGTCTTGCTTTCTTGTTTTCCATTCCAAAACAAACCAACCCAAAACAGACTTTGTCCTCTTTTACAAGGAAAAAAAAATTGGCAAAAGAAATACAAAACGATTCTAATTTTGTCCCTTCATAATCTTTATTTTCCCTTTATTTTGCAGTAAAGATGGCATTTTCACCACTGCATACACACATTTCTTTTGTTCTGAGATTTTGTTTTTAAAATGAAAGATTCCTTGCCTAACTACCAACACCCCCACTATTTCTCACTAGTTTTAGAACTTATTCAGCTAGCTTTTTTGTGTGTTGCCTGCAGCACCTGACTGGCCCTCTCTGGGCACCAAAGCTAGACATGGTTATGTTGGCTAATACTCCAGGGAATCCCAAGACTAGACAGTGAAAAAAAAATTCAAGAAAAGGCAATTGCAAATCCTTTTTATATTGTTGCTAAGAGAGCTACAGTACATGGACATGCATTCATCAGCAGTCAAGCACTACTCAAAGTATATTTTGGCCATTTCCATAGCAGTACCTGCTTAAAGCATCTTCTGAATCTCGTTCATTAATCACTAAAATGACGTAAAGCCTCTCATTGTTACTGTTATTTGAGCACAACAGTGGTTGAATGAGTGTTAAAATTGCTGTAAGTTGCAAGTGAAAAAAATGACTTTTAGCTTTACTTTAAGTAAAACAAATAGAACTTTACTTTTAAAAGTGTGTGTGAAAATATGAGGAAGGAATTTGGTTTCCTGTTGAAAGGGCCAAGCCTGAATAAGCACGTCCCACAGTGAATGAACATTTGGAGAAAGGCCTGGGATATCACTGAAGATGCCAGACCCCTGAAGGCACGCTCTGACTTCATGCCATTGCTATTTTTAAATGACTACAGTACTAGTCACATTTAGGCAATCTTAGAAGTAGGATGCTGTAAAAAATGATTTTGCGTTACATAAAATCCGACCTCTACTTTAAGTGTGAGGTTAGCAACCCCACTGTGAGTCTTGAAACCTGATCTAAATCACACACACACACACACACACACACAGACACACACAGTAAGACCTTTATTTTCCTGTGAGTTACTGGTAGATAGAGAGGACAATTTTAACTGGGAAGGGGAGAGTTTAACTTCTTAACTTTTCATACAACAGTCTCATTGCCAATGTTGGTAGAAATTCTAGCCCACTGAATAACACCAAACAGCAAGTTGAAATTAGACAGAGATTTATTGGATATAACGGTTTGCAAAGCGTGGTGGACTCCAAATAAATATTTGAGCCACACCTAGTCACAACAAAGACACAT
>NW_015389360.1:87078-95492 GCF_001527695.2 Protobothrops mucrosquamatus
TAGAAATCTTACTGTCTGCGTGTAGACATTTTACAGAGTACGTGTCACTTAACTTTACTTTTTATTCTAAAATTTTATTCCTAACACCAATGCCTCTCCCCCTTTCTTTTACAATCTTGAAAAGTTAGGAACTGTGAAAGAACCACCTTAGGTAGGCTCTTAGGAGAGTAAAATGTATTGGTTTGTTTGTTTATATCCTCCTTTATTCTTTTTACAAATAATTCAAACTTATGGCAAACATATTCAACACACCTTCTTCCTATTGTCTCCACAACAACAACCCGTGTGGTGGGTTGGGCTGAGAGAGAATGACACGCCCAAAGTCACCCAGCTGGCTTTCATGACTGAGGCAGGACTAAAACTCACAGTCTCCCAGTTTCTAACCTGGTGCCTTAACCATTAGACTAGGGGTAGGCAACCTTGGCTCTTTTATGACTCGTGGACTTCAAATCCCAGAATTCCTGAGCCAGCCATGCTTTCATGCTGGCTCAGGAATTCTGGGAGTTGAAGTCCACGAGTTATAAAAGAGCCAAGGTTGCCTACCCCTGCATTAGACTAAAATGTATCTAATTGCCAACCTGCTGGAATGGAGCTGAAGCTGTTACCACTTCATGTATTTATAGGAAAAATCTGGGTCCCCAAGCAGAAAGCTATTGATCCAGTTTTGGAAAGTGTAACTCTGGAACCAGAACTGGAGGAAGCTCTGGCAAATGCTTCCGATGCTGAACTCTGCGACATTGCTGGTAAGCTGCAGTTACTGAATGTGTCAGCTTTGTTGTTGTTGCAATTATCGTTATCCCAAAAGGCTTCGCGTTCTCGGCATTAGGAGAATTTTTTAAAATTTGGAATGTTTAAATTAAAAATTTAGATTTTAAAAAGTCTTAGGAGAATTTGTGCATGAAAGAATCAGAACGGGGGAAGGGAGTACAGTAAGTAAACTTATTTTATTATGGTTATATTTAGCTGAAAACAGGCATAACTGTTCTGAAATATTAAGGAGGCTCAGTCTGTACCTTTTCCTTTTCTGGGACTGTATTCAGTCTCATAGGAGAATGGAGAAATCATTCTGTAAATTTGCAACAAAGGTTGTTACCGGTATCTAGGAAATGGCGCCGAATGCTTCTCTTCTATAATAGCACAGAATTATCTTCTTCTCCTCTCTGCCAGACAAAGTTTTTTTTAAAATGTAGGAATGTGTTGGTGTGAAAATCATCTTTAAGTTCACAGGGCTAATTCTAGTGACTTAGAAGTGAGGGACAGCTACTTTAATTCTTAAACTCTTTCTCTTCTTTCATCAAACCACATCATGAACCTGCCATAGCAACAGTTTTATACTGTGGTTCCACGATGATGATGATGATGATGATGATGATGATGATGATGATGATGATGATGATGATAATAATAATAATAATAATAATAATAATAATAATAGTAGTAGTAGTAGTAGTAGTAAAGTTGGAAGGGACCTTGAAGGTCATCTAGTCCAACCTCCTGCTCAGGCAGGAGAACCTATACCATTTCAGACAAACGGCTGTCCAGTCTCTTCTTAAAAACTTCCAGTGTTGGAGCATTCACCACTTCTGGAGGCAGGTTGTTCCACTGGTTAATTGTTCTAACTGTCAGGAAGTTTCTCCTTAGTTCTAGGTTGCTTCTCTCCTTGATCAGTTTCCATCCGTTGCTTCTCGTCCTGCCTTCAGGCACCTTGGAGAATAGCTTGACTCCCTCTTCTTTGTGGCAACCCCTGAGATATTGGAACACTGCTATCATGTCCCCCCTCGTCCTTCTCTTCGTTAAACTAGACATACCCAATTCCAGCAGCCACATACCCAATTCCAGCAGAAGATGTTAACTTCTTTTTAATCCTCATCCACGAATGAGGCAGACTTAAATCTTTCTTAATGTGAGAAATTGTGGAGAGCCTAGAAAGAAAGAGCACAGACACAAACAATCAAAAGATAGCCTGTAATTTTCATAAATGGCAACTTAACCTGGGTGATCAGAAACCTTGGAAGAAGCATTTCAAGATGTTCAGAAAAACCTCCATCCTAATTGGCTCATTATAAATAGAAAATTCCTTTTACAGTTTACAAGATTTTATAATTACCCCGGACTAACATTGACGTTCCTGAAATATATGTAAGTCTTGCTTCCTTGATCTTGTCTAGCTATGTGAGAGTTTGACACTTAGCTATTCCAGTATTAAAAATGTATTTTGACTTGTCCATGAAATCACTAGAAGTCAAGGCTGTGAAAAAGACACCAAAAAACAAAACACCATAGTAAGGATCAGCAATGGAAACAACTAATTTTAGATTGATATCGTTTTCTGCCCTAACTTGTTGATTAAGCGACGGTTGGTTCACACAACATGTTTGAGTTATAAACAATGGGTTGGTTCACATAGCACACTAACAAACACAATATGTGAAAACAGTCTATAATATGATATAAGTGGCTCTTATTTGAAAGAAAGTCTAATAAAGGCTTTCTCTGTGTGTGTTATTATTGTTTTCACCCTTCTTGTACTGACCAGATTTTTATTTCTTCTTGCTGTAACTGAAGTGGTTCAGCAGAGTAAGCAGCTGAAGGCTTAAGCTCATAGGCTAAAGTCTCAATTACTCAGTTTGCAAGATACAAATATTTGGCTTAGTCCTTTGCCTGCAGTAAATAGAATAATGGCAAAACAAGCTGTTTATTTCCTTCCTTCTCCTTTCAACTTTTCCTACCCTTCTGCACACAAGGTTTTGCTAGGCTTGCCAAGATAGTTCTTTAAAAAAGGCTTGGAAAGCAATTGAGGATGTGGTTGGGCAGCCAAGCCTGCTTCACAAAAAGAATATATATATATATAGTGGTTTCTTATTTCCCCCTCCAAACAACAGTTCATTGTCTGCTATAAAACTGCATAAGCCATTTGTAATCCAGATAGCCTGGTTGAGAAGGAGCTGGGAAGGATGTAGGGCAGTGTTTCTCAAATCTTGTCAACTTTAACATGTGTGGACTTCAGCTCCCAGAATTCCCCAGCTAGCGCCAATGTGAAACACTGGTGTAAGGTAAGTATTATTTCTGAAGACTGGCTGGGTTTTTTTTAAGCTGATATTGAGATGGGAGGAAACGTATGACCCATTTAATGCCTTCCCATCTTGCCAACATAGTAAGTTAATTTCACAAGAAGTGTAAAGTAAGACAAGGATTTGAAAAGCTGTGAAGAAAGTTAGGAAAGCAGGAAATCATTGAACTTTCTCTAAGGAGGAAAGAAAAGGAGAGATAACTGTGGATTATTTTACTGGGGGAAAACTAGACTTTTTCAAATATAGAAAACAATACAGGGAGAAATTTTACAGTATGAGTGACGCGTATTGAAGCTGCCTCCTGGGTAAAGCAAATTTGGTATTAAAATACAGTAAATCCTTGATTTGGTGGGCTTGGTACACAGAGAACATTTTTGTCTTGTTTTGACTTCACCTTGGCTCTATCTATTAAATTGAAAGTTTCAAGATATAACAGGATGCTTGTTTTGTCAGTTACATAGTTACAGTATGTAAGTGAGATAAATCAAAGCAAATGATGGAAATTTGGACTTGATGGACATCGCCTTTTCCTGAATGATCCATTCAGTCCAAATGTCTATATTTTGATGCTCTATAATCCATAAAAGGGTCAGCTCTTCTCTTCCTCTATATGATGCCTAGACAAGAGCAACTGGGAGGAATGTGCAGCTGTCATGGCTGTCCAGCAAAATAAACATATTTAAGCAAACATGGCACATTATGATGTCACAACCCAGGTTCATGTGGAGAAAGAAGCATAAGAAACCAGCATGTATCTCTTTGTTAGATTCATATTCTGCCTTTTCTTCTGGGACTAAGAGCTATCTTTTTCACCATTCCATCTTATCTGAGCTTGGCTTTATTCTCTAAAAGTGTGAATTAACCCTCCTCTCTCTGATTTTACTAAAATCCCCTTCCCTTTATTCAGCTAAAGTTCCCTGAAGCAACCCATTCCCGCTTTAACTATGTCTGTTTTTTCCAGCCCGCTGCCTCTTCCTCTCATATTTCCATGACATCATCCATCTCAGCAGAAGCTGCAGAAGGACTGTAAGAGAACCATGCTGGTGACCTCATAGTCCTGCTTTAGGAATGCACGACTGCCTTAGGCCTGCTGCGCTCCACGCTATCCAAAACTATTTTGCTGCTTTATCATTTTATTCTTTTTGCACAAATTGGATTGTGAATTGGAATTTCCACCAAAGGCTTGCTCATTGGCTTCTGCATTTTCTTTATAACATGCAGACTGGCAAAGTGGAATATCCTCACCCCCTATGCGCTCGTGAATAAAGACCTGCCAGGAATCCAATGTGTTAAAATGGCAAATGCGTATGCCACTAACAAATGCACTCCAAGCTTATGCTTCATAGGCCAAGATGGGATATTACTCATGAGTAGTTCTGCATACTTATAAAAAGCAATGATTGGTTCTTCTACCCAAAGACAGTATAGATTTTTCCCCGCCCTTTCCAAAAACAAATACATGTGCAATACTTCAGGAGTTCCAAGAACTGCTTATGCATATTTGCATACAAATACATCTACATACCATATTTGTGCTGGCAATTTGGTGCACTGTTCATCCACAATATTTAGTGCATGACTCTGGCCTTACTTTGTCCTCCAGTAGTTTTCTGCTAGGTCTGAGTAATTCTGTTATCTCTTTGAATTGAATATATTTATTCCTATGACTGCTTCTGGTGCCTAGATAACAGAATGAGATATCTAACAAAACAAACTATTAGTGAAATCTCTGCATGAGTCACTGCGCTGAGAGCTTGCTTTGTTTTAATGAAATAAATGCAAGAACTTAATGACAGCAGTTTATTTATTTATTTATTTATTTTTTAGATTTATATCCCGCCCTTCTCCTTGCGGACTCAGGGCGGCTAACAACCAGATAAAATACAAAAATATCACACTACTGATTAAAAAGTTAATTAAAAGGGAAATATTAGTAATTGGTCTAATTAAAATTATAATTAAAACCCCCTCTAAAAATTTCCCCTAGGCCAGTCCCGCAAGCTGGAATAACCATGTCTTAAGGGCGCGGCGGAAGGAAGGGAGATCAGGGATCACCCTGATCTCTGGGGGTAGTTCATTCCAGAGGGTGGGAGCTCCCACAGAGAAGGCCCTCCCCCTTGGGGTCGCCAGCCGGCACTGTCTGGCCGACGGCACCCTGAGGAGACCCACNGCGGTCTCGGAGATATCCAGGTCCGATGCCATGGAGCGCTTTAAAGATGATGGTCAACACCTTGAAGCGCACCCGGAAGGCCACCGGCAGCCAATGCAGCTCGCGCAGCAGCGGTGTTACATGGGAGCGACGAGTCCCTCCCAACACCGCCCGCGCGGCCGCATTTTGGACTAGCTGGAGCCTCCGGGTGCTCCTCAAGAGGAGTTAAGTTTCCTAGTGCAGTTTTATTTTCTTTTACCTTCTAAAGTAACCTTTTTTAGATGTGAAGTTTGAGTAGATTTTCAGTTTTATTCTGAAGAGACTGCTCCATTAATTGTTTGGGATAAATTATAATATCTCATAGCAAATCCTATGTCTGTAACACTTCAAGTGAGTAGATTACAATACATGCTGTATATGCAGATAGTCCTTGACTTATGACCATTTGTTTAGTGACTTTGAAGTTACAAGTATGTAATCAAAGTGACCTATGATTGTTTTTCACATTACAATCATTGCAGCATCCCTGTGGTCATGTGTTCAAAATTTGGATGCTTAGCAACTGGCATGTATTTATGATGATTGCAGTTTCCTTGGATCATATTTTGCGACCTCCTCACAAGTAAAGTCAATGGGGAAGCCAGATTCACTTAACAATCTTAACAGAATTTTTTGGGTTCAATTGTGGCCGTAAGTCGAGGACTACCTACTTGGAAGACTACAATATACTGAAATAATTTGCATAAGTATATTTAGCAGAGATCATTGGAGATAGGCAGCCCTTCAAATAGCCCTATACCATGAAGGGACTTATAAGTCATAACCAGCATCATGAATTGCATCCATAAATCTATTGGCCACAAGCGCAGCTTGCAGAACATAACATGTGTACCCTACATTGCTGTGCTGCATTCTGGACTAGCTACAGTTTCTAAGTGGTCTTCCAGAGCATCCCCATGTAAAGAACATTACAGTTGTCCAATTGGTAGATACAATAAGGTCTGAGAAATATTTCTGCCTTATCACTACAAGATAATCCCGGATATGGACTCTTACCTATTTCATTAGTTTGCTTCTCTAAGTTCTTCCAATGGGGCTCCAGCTATCTCTTTGGGAGCTTTATCTTCTGGAGTTCCTTGGTAAGCCAAGGTGCAGTCCACAATTGACAAACAAGAAGAGGCCACAAAGAGCAACATGGTCCAAGATCCAATCATTACAAGCTGTGACCAAGGCCTCTGCCAAACTGCCCACTCTCGTTCTGGAATCTGTCTGGACCCATAAACTGCTTAGGGCAAACCAATCAAATAAGCTTTATCTCCCTACAGCACAGGAGGTGGAGTTGTGGCACCAGTAAGCCAGAAGCCAATCAGAGACGCAGGCATTTCTTCCAAATTGTTTTAGAAGGAGAGGCCTCATTGATTCTTGGGCTAAAACCATACAGAAGTGGAAAAGATGATTAATGAAAACATATGGCTGCTGTTTACAAGAGATGGCTTGATATTCTTATTTGCTGGCATATTTTTCTAAGCAGTGATTTTCCAAGTATATACTTTAGGATTCTCAGCATTTTAAGACTCCTAATTGAATAGATAACAGATAGTGTGGAGACATGGGTGTATACAGACACGTGTCCAAAAAGTTCGTCTATCATCAAGTTTTTCTTGCACTGTACCAGCCAGAGAAGTGTATAGCACTTCAAGGACATATTTCCATGAGACACAACTGGTAGAAAACTTCCATAGCCCTCATTAGTACACAAAGTAAACGAAAAATAAGGCATCAAACCCATTGTAAGATGTGCTGTAATGGATTCTATCCCTCTTCTAGGATATTGCAAGAGACCAATTCAACTTAGTAATGTTTCTTTAAGAAACTGAAATTGGGAAGTCATAGACTAGAAACAAAATGAATATTTTGTAATTATTTTATTTGATATTTTAAAAAATATATCTGGTTGCATTTTTTAAAAAAAATATACGAGGTTTTTTTAAAAGATACATTTCAGCAAGACAGACAGACAGATCCTTTGTAACTGAACATCTGACTCTGAGCTTTTTGCTGCTTGTTAAAGAACTCTGGGAGCGTGATCCAAGCTAGTTTTTATAATAAAGCAAATTAAATACATAAATATATATTTTACATAAAGAGAAAACCATTTTTAAATGCTATGTTCTCCTGAATCAACAAGAATAATCTCATTCTATCATCTGCGCCCTAATGAGTACTGTTTGGGATTGTGGTCTTAGCCATTCAACCAATAACTGAATATTTTGTTAAGGATTTACAAAAATTGTAGGTCACAGCCAGTGCTTTAGAAAAGAGCCACTTAATTTTCACTCAAATGCAAGTCTGGAATGCCTGCTCTAACATGGTACTGATTACAACATATACAAATAACTGGCTAAAATATGCAATTATCACATGTGGTACTGCAGAACTTACTATATTCCTAACAAACAGTTGCCATCAAATGTACAACTGTCCAGAATGTTGCATGTTTCCTAATCTAGGAGTGGATGTAGCTTTATAAGATATTATTTTTGTGTGTATGTTATTGAAAGCATGTCAGAATAAAATGCTAGGCGTGGACTAAATCTGTGATCAAGTAAGCTTTTATTTATTCTGAGAACAAAAGGACAACTCATTGTATGTGTGTATTTCTTCTATTCAGTCATGTCTGATTCTTGGAAACTGCCAGGTCAAGTCCCAGCAATTTTCTTGGCAAGGTTTTTCAGGAGTGGTTTGCCATTGCTTCCTTCCTAGGGCTGAGAGAAGGCGACTAGCCCAAAGCCACCAAGCTGGCTTTGTTAGAGTGAAACTAGAATTCATGGCCTCCTGGTTTCTATTCTGATGCCTTAACAATTACATCAAACTGACTATATATATTAAGCCCTTGCAGATTTTGGCAGTAGCTCAGATTCTTCTCATACTGGAATTAGAGGGCAAATGCGACTGAGGCTTTGCTAAATGGTAATGCATAAATGCAAATAGCTCACTTGGTAAGAGATATGATAGCAAGTTGCCAAGCAGTGAAGAGAACTGTATTCATCACAGTCCTCTTTCCCATAGTGGGTGGATGCAGTGAAATTCTCTTATATTTAGTACAGCGGTTCTCAACCTATGGGTCGCGACCCCATTTGGGGTCGATCGACCATTTCACGGGGGTCGCCAAGCAAGGCTGTCCGCCATTTTTT